>NW_024070185.1:5483169-5641777 GCF_014754425.2 Oryx dammah
TGCGGACCAGGCCCCGGGGGCCGGCAGCCGCCTCCCCCGCGCGGCTCGGGCGCCCCCCGGCTGCTCGGCCCTCGGCGCCCCCACCGTCCGCCGGGACGGGAGCGCGCGGCCCCGCCCCCGGCCCCGAGAAGAGCGCCGCCCCCGAGGCTCCGGCGCCGAGACCGGCGAGGAGCGGCCGAGGCCTCGCCCGGGACCGGCCTCCCTCGCCCACCCCCGGAACCCCCAGTCCCGCAGCCCCTCCCGCGGCCGCCCCGTCGGGCCGGAACACCTTTCCCCGCCCCTCCCCAGGCTCCGGACGAGCGCCCAAACTAACTTGAGCCGAGGGGCTCCGGACGCGCTGTCCGCCGCCCGACATTCCCCGGCGGTGGTGCTCCATCGGCGCCCCGGGACGTAGGTGACCAACGACGCGGCCGCGCCCCCCGTTTCGGCCGCGCCCCTCCTTCCCGAGGGCGGGGGGCGACCAGGCCGCGGCGGGGCGGGGCGGGGCCGGGGGCCGACGGTGGGGTGGGCTGGGAGACGTGCAAACAGCATCTGCATTGCATCCAAGGGGTGGCCTTTATTAACTTTCCTTCTGGAAAGTTAGCGTCTGGAAGTTGAGTGAGCAGGCATCCTTTCAACACTAAGAATCGTAGGAAGAGATTTCCTTATCAGCTCCTGCCCCTGTGTTGGAGTTAGATTTACTCTAGAGATGTACTCTAAAGTTGTAGCGTCTATTTGAAGACTTAACGGCACTGAGATCTCTGTAACGTCTTGGAGGGGTGGGGGGTTTCCCTTGAAGTCATTTAAATTAAGGATAATAAAAAGTACCCATCTTTCCTTTTGAATGTGTTTGTGGTTTTAAGCCCCTCAGCTCTCGTGGAGTGATGGTGACCTCTTTATGATTTTGCTTTCAAAATAACTTACCAAAGACTACTGAATACTGCAGTTGTTTGAAAGTATTTGTGATCACAAATGGCCTTTAACAGCTGGAGACGTTTAAACACCATTTCCTGGGGGAGAAACTGAGGAAAGAGTGACAGAATTAGCCATATTCAGAATGTGTTGTAGTTCAGATGACAAAATCTTACAAAGGGGTGATGGAGTGTCGGCCTCAAGGTCCTGAAATACTGAAATGTTTTTATTACTGCTAATACAGGGACTGGGCCACGAGCTCATTTAATAGCTATAGGAGGTGGTTATAACTTAATTTTTGGTCCAGCTTATTGAATATAGCTTGTCGGTGGATCCAGTAATAATTTCTGTCATTTGACAAAGACAGAAACTAGCTTTGCCAAAACTAGCTTTGTAAGACTTTCAAACAATTAAGAAGATTGCTTTATGTATCTGGAGAGCCAAACGTCTTTATTAAGTTTGCAGGTAAATATTAACTAAGCAGTTGAAGATACAGTGGATAAGTCGTAAGAGTGCAAATAAGGTACTACTGCTCTGTTCTAATCAAAACTAAGGTAAGAGCTTCTGAGATGCAGCTGTCCAAGGACATCTCACTTAGGGAAGACTCCTGAGTTTCCCTTCCCCCTTCTGGTCTTTTACTTTATGATTACACATACTCCACCCATGGTGAAACATCTGCCTCTCCTTAATGCTGGTCCATTTATAGGGCTTTCTGGATTCTGATAAATGACCTGAGATAGTCTGGAATAATCCCATTTACCAAATACAAATTCTGCCTCTACTCTAGCAAGCTGGTCCCAGCAGGTTCACCCCATGTAGCTTCCTGCCTTAATCTTTCAGTGTTCAAGGCACAAAAGTCTGCTTCAGCTGGGTGCTTTTTCCCCTGGACTACTTCTCCTTTAGATCTGCCCAGCAAAACAGGTCACCTATGGTCAAGACAACAGAAACACATTTCTTTTCACTTTCTCATCTCTGGGCTTCTTGCTGTTTCTCTGATGTGAATGATGTGAAATGTGATCTTACCATTCAAATCATACTCTGCTGGGTAAGTTTTCATTTATTCAACAAACATTTTTGAGTACCTCTATGTCCTGGTGCTGCTTCTTAGGGAAATACTCCTTGCCCCTAAACTTTTGAATCATGTAGGCTACTGGGTCAAAAATCACATTAATCAAGACTTTATAGACCTATAAATAAAAACTGTGCCACATGCTGTGGAAAAAAAAACCCACAGCAGGTAACAAAATGGTGATGCTTGGGCATGAAAGCCTTATCTGAAGAAATGGCCTTTGAGTTAGAGTCTGAGGATCTGAAGAAGAGTCACTGTTGATCTGGGAGTGGGAGGGGGGCAGGCCTGAGAGGGAGGAGTATGTGCAAAGGTTCTGAGGTAGGAGGTAGCATGGTGATCTGAGGAAGTAGAATAAGGCCAGTGGAGTTAGAACATTACTTTGGCCACCTGATGCAGAGAGCCGACTCATTGGAAAAGACAGTGATGATGGGAAAGATTGAAGGCAGGAGGAGAAGTGGGCAATAGGGTGAAATGGTTAGAGGCATCACCAACTCAATGGACAGCAATTTGAGCAAATTCCAAGAGATAGTGAAGGACAGAGGAGCATGAAGTGCTGCAGTTCATGGGGTCACGAGTCAGGCATGACTGAGCAATTGAACAACAGTTAGGACATGAAGAGTGAGGGTGCAAAGAGACCGGGCCTGGGATCAGGTCTTTAGAGCAGCCATCAACTCCAAAGATGAAGCTCATGGAAGGATTTTTATATAGAGGAGAGACACGATCAGATTTGTGCTTTGAAGAGATCACTCTGGCAGTATTGGTTTAGAGCAGGAGCAGATGGGAATTCCTGTTGGAGGTTATAATAGCCTGGGTGGGATGTGATGATGGAATTGGCAGAGTGACAGGGGAAGGGGAGAAAAGTCAGTTAATTCAAGAGCTATTCAATGGAGATGAAGAGGCACCAGGACTAGGTGTTTGCACATGGGAGTGAAGGAGAAGGAAGGTGACCAGAGGCACCCAATAAGTGATAGAAAAGTGACAGGTTGTTTATTACATGGAAGGTTCTGAAGACCAAAATCTGTACATTCCAGTGTTACATTTTGCAGTTCTAATGTGAAGGCTTATCTTTTTAAGCTTTGTTCTCAGAATATTTTAAGGTCAGCTTGTACTACAACCATCTGTTTAGCACTTCCAAAGTGTAGACAGTTCCTTTAATTAAATAAATTACAGTATCTCCTAGACCATTTCTCCAAGGTTCCAGCCCTGAGTGTTTAACATTGAATCATTAGCCTCCAAAAATAAAGGTCTAAAATGGAGATGTTGAAAGATCTTCTGTGCTTCTCCTATAACAAATTCAGTGCTGGTGAGAAGCTACATGTGAACTGGTGGTTCTCAGTATGTACCAATGTTGCTTAAGTCAAACTATTAATGCCATTAGGTTCAGGGCGTGCAGAGTAGGACTCATTCAAGAACTGTTGCTAGATGGAGAGGTTTTATGTGATAAACTGAGACCAGTGGAAAGGAGCCTTGGTTAATGAGGCTGTGACTGAATTGACTACCCAGTTGGTCAGGTTCTACCCTAGCAAAGCTTTTTATCTCAGCTGTGATCAGCTGCAACCAGAAAAATTCTGCCCTTGACCATGATATTTTATTTCAAACAAAAGCTCATTTATTAGGGATGGAGCTGTCACTTAGCAGAAGTGTAGCGTCAGAAGAGGTCACTGTTATTTCAGTTGCCCGTGTGAAATGCCCCGAGACTGGCTTTCATTCTCTGTTTTGCTCTCCTCTCCCACTACTGCAGTGAAAACCTCCCATGTTGCCAAGTCCAAGAAGTTTGGGTTCTACAGGCTTCCTGAAATTAATGCAGTTTTGTGTACACATGCATTCTCCTGGGTTGAGACTCTGAAGCTGTCGCATTTCTTAAAGGTGCCTGTGAAGCACTGAGTCTTTGAGAGGCAGGAGTCACGTTTCCTGCTCGTGGAATTTCTCCTTCCCCTTCCACGGTGCTGCAGCACTCATCCACGTCTCTCCCCTGCAGGGCTGGGCGCCCTGGAACTGCAGACATCCCTAAGAATTTCTGTGTCTGTCGATTCTGTGGAAGTATTTTCCATCCGGTGGTGGAAGGTGAGACATCAGTCCTGTTAGAGCAGTGGTTGGGCTTAACAAACACTCCGTGGGTATTTGACACATCTGTTGAGGGAGTGACTGCCGTGAGTACAGTGCAGATACTCTGTCCATGCTATTAATACACGTTCTACTTCCTCACCTTCCCTCTTCCACTATACAGACCCTGACTATAAAAGCATTCCTCTCACAGCCTCAGGCTGTGTCCATTCAGCTCTAGAAACTTCACATTCTTGATTTCATTACTTTTCTTCCTCTGTCGGATTGTACATTCATTTTTCAGGGATGAATACCTAAAATACAATTCTAATTTCTGGGACACACCGCCACCCCCTGCTCCAGACCCCACTGAGAGCACCAAGACAGCCTCCAGGAAAAGCTCTGCTCTAAAGGGATCACATCCTAGTTGAAGAAGAGACTCGAGCACCCCCATGGCCTTGGTTCCTTCCCCTCCTTACTCTGGTGTCTGTGTAAGGACACCTCACTCTGGGAGCAGTCAAAGGATGTCTCCTTAACAGGTGGAAAAGGCTTAGAACAGCCATTCAGGGAGTGCACAATTACTAGTAAAGAAAGCGTGGAAATAGAATTTGGGAAACTATTTTGTGATGGGACCAGCTGCTTGAAAAGGGAGATAAGGTACTTGCTTCAGTTTGGTTCTGGTGAAGACTGCATTAGATCAGTTAATAGTGAATTAGAGATGAGACAAAGTAATGCATTAATGAACGTCAGAGTTCTGAGCTTGGGCCATTTGTAAACATTTGTAATTTCCAACTTGAGTTATTAAAAAAAAACAACTTGGTCAGCAAGATTTGAACAGCTCTTGAACATTGGAACCGGGTTTGTGATTATTCAGCTTCAACCTCAGTTGTTGTCTTTGTTCGTATTTTGGATTCTAATTTTCATCCGTGAAGAACGAATGCACAATCTGACAGAAGAAGAAAACTAGTGAAATCAAGAATTTGAAATTTCTCTGGAGTAGAATGGACACAGCCTGAAGCTATGAAAGGAATGATTTTTTTTTTTTTTTTTGGTTGCGTCAGGTCTTAATTGCAGTATGTGGGATCTAGTTCTCTGACCAGGGATGGAACCCTGGTCCCCTGCATTGGGAGCTCAAAGTCTTAGCCACTGGACCACCAGGGAATCTCAGGAATGCTTTTATATTTGGGTTCTGTAAGGTGGAAGAGGGAAGGGTGAAAGGGTGGAAGGTATATTAACAGCGTCAGAGCTGGGAGAGTGTTTGCGCTGTAAGCACGGCAGTCACTCCCTCAGGAGGAGTGCCACATACCTACCGAGCATTTACTCAGCGCCAGGCATCGCTCCAGGCGTCAGAGACTTGATGCCGTAGAGGAGGTGGAAAGCTTTTGACGTAGTAAAGATGTTACTCAGGTCTTGATCCAATGACCACACAGAAGGTATTTGTCTAAAAAATAGCGGTTTTCTTTTCATTCATGAATCAGGCCTTTTTACCATACCTCCCAACCTCCAGCTTTCCATCTACTCTAAATAGTGAATGGAGGAGCCCTGGGCACCCGGCTGGGCGCTGGAGACGTAGGGGTGTCCTGGACACAGGCTCCGTCCCCTCGCACCCACAGGGGGGTGTCACCCCCACCCAGAGGTCCCACCACAGCTGCAGGACGTGGGTACTCAGAGGCCGGAGCCCGGTGTTCGGCTCCACCTGGCGCAGGGTGGGGTTTGCACAGGGAAGAGTGTTCTGGATGCAAGGAATCTGGTGAGACCAAATGGAGGCTGGTTTTACTCATGACAAGTGGTGGAACCTAAGATTGGAAGAGTAAGTCTGGGCCACATTCTGAAGGCGCTGAATGGGAGGCTAAGGAACCGGGTTGGGGTGTTACTGGTGGAGCAGGAAGAGCAGCGTTTTGGAAGCCTCCAAGGTGGAGTTGGGGCGTGGTGACATTCTGCTGCTGACTCCCTGATTAGAAGATTCAAACTCTTGTTTCCTCAATACCATCTTGTGCCCTGGTCATTGGTGATTCTCTAAAGCAATAAAATGCATGGTGATAACAGATAACACAGTCAGTCCTGTGTGATGTTAATTGTAGTAATAACCCTCTAGCCCAGTTTCATGTAATCCTCACTGTAAAAGGGAGGCCCCTGAGTTCCAGAGCCATGAACCCTGCCCAAGGTCATGTACACAGTCATTCTCAGGCGTCCTGACCAGCTGTGCCCTCTAACCCTTTCCCCTCCCCTCACTGCCCCCCTACCCCCCTGCAGATTTTAACAACACGGATGAGCTCCCATGTGCTGTGCTGGAGGGGGCCACAGATACTGGAGCATTCATTTCAGGTAGAGAGAAGCATGTGAGGTGGTGCAGGCTGAGGCAGGGGCAGGAGAAGGCAGGTGTGATGGTCGCTGATGCCTGGCTGCAACTCTTTGGGCAGAGCCCGGCTGGCCCAGGGGACAGGCAGGGCCGCTCTGAGGGTGGAAGAGACCAGAATGCATGAGAAGTGGACAGAAGACCCGCATGGTGGTGACGAGCGCGTCTGGTGGGCAGGCAGCACTTGATAGGAACCCAGGTGTCCTCAGGGACGCTCTGGGTCAGATGAGGAATTATGTGGTCATCGTGCTACACGCGGTCCTAGACTGCCAAGTCTGTGGGCCAGATGCACAAGTAACAGTAGCAGAGGGTGAAAGGAGGGTTGCAGTAGCTGCTGGGTCCCAGGTCTCAGGGAAGCGGCATCCAGCCTAGGGTGGACTGGCGGGCGGTCAGACAGCAGGTCCCTGGGAGGGAGGGTTGGAGGTCAAGTGCACGGGGATAGGGAATGGGCATGCAGAAGCAGAAAGGATCTCTGCAGACCCCGGGGACAGGCGCCTGGAAGAGAACCGGGAGAGAGAAACAGAGTCCGAGCCTGAAACACTGAATACTGTGAACATTCCGAGCTGGCTCCACAGGGTGATCTGGGAACAGTGCCGAGGCCGGATTTCAGTGAGGAGAGAACTATCTCTGTGGCTCCTGCCAAGCCCTAAACAGGAGGGGGCCAGGAAAACGAGTGCGTGGGGAGGAAGGTGATGACGATAGAATTACCAGTGTGGCTGGTGGGAGCAGGAGTGCGCTCACTGGCCGAGGTGGTGGGGATCGGATGCAGGTTCCTCCAAAGGAACAAACCTTCTGAAGCAGCAGTTCTCAACCTTGAACAGGCATCAGAATTGCCCATAGGGTGTGTTAGAACCCGGGTCATCTGGCCTTCTGCCCAGACTTTCTGATTCGGGAGGTCCGGGGTGGGGTGGAGAATTTGCGATGGTAACTAGTTCCCAGGTGAAGCTGCTAGTCTAGGGACTGGATTTTTGAAAGTCTGGTCTAGAAGATGAGTCTTTGCAAAGACTGCAAAGTTGTGGTCTAGAGGATGAGTAGAACTGGGGGCTGAAGATAAAACATTTGTGTGTTTTGGGCCTAAAGTGATTCCAGGTCTGTGGAGTTGGGGCGTCTGCAGGTTGTACAGAGCCCAGAGTGGGAATCAATGCTATAGACAGAGGTAGGATGACCTGGAGAGTGTTTCTCAACCAGAACTGCTGAGAACAAAGGATGCAAGAGCCCCTGGGGCCTGCACCGATTGCTGGCCCCTGGGGTGAGGAGGGCCTGTGGCGCATCCAGTTAACAGGATGCTCAGGTACACTGGCTCAGGAGAAACATTCAAGCGGGGAACACTCACCTTCCAGGGGGAAAGGACAGATCAAATCAGAGAGGAGGGTTTTACTGGAGAAGTGTGACTACTGGAGAGGGACTGCCCACAAATGAGGTAGGTTGGTTGTTTTGTCACAAAGTCCTGTCCAACTCTTTGCAACCCCAAGGACTGTAGCCTGCCAGGCAAGAATACTATCCATGGAGTTCTCCAGGGCACAGTGCTGGAATGGGTTGCCATTTCCTTCTTCTGGGTATCTTCCCGGATCCAGCGATCGAACCTGTGTCTCCTGCATTGGCAGGCAGGTTCTTTCCTGTCTGAGCCACCTGGGAAGTGGGGTTATCTCTCTTCTGCCTTAATTAGAAGCCTCTCCACACTGCCCCCCCCCACCCCCGACCCGTGTGTAGACATAGACACATACGTAACACATGTTAAGCTGAACCACAGTCATGTAATTTTGATAATATATACTGTGCATATACATTATATTAAAATATGATGATAATACCTATTAGGCATTTGGAGCAGTCTTTTAATCTGAAATCCAGTAACTTGTAAAGCAGTGGCTGGAACAACATTTTAAAATTTGGAATTGGGAAGGAAAGGAATTTTATATTGAGGCTATTAGGCAATTTTAATAATGTTTTTAATAATACATTAATTTGGTTGATGTGTAACCAAAGGAAGAAACAATAACAAAACTGTGTGCTCAGAGTTTCAGTAGTGCTAGTTTTATGAAATGAACTCTACAGTTTAATTCTGGTTCAGTCCCATGGTCCCTAAAGCAGCACTAAGATATGCTGAACTGCAATTACCCAAGGCTTCCTTCAGTCTTTTCTGGAGAGGGGAGAACTAACTTGCAGTTGCTTCATTTGCCAAGATCCTGAATATTTCAAAACGAGAAACATTCTCATTTCTGCACCATTATAAATTCCCTCCTGGGCTCCCTGGCCTTCAGAGAGTTTTAAAGAGTGGCTCCTGAGAAGCATTTAAACGCACCAATACAGAGGCTTGTTCCAGCTCACTGAGTGTAAGAACCGCTACACCAAAACTTGAAGAAAAAATTAACTTTGCATTATCTAATTAGGTTTGTAGAATTGCCGCAGAACAGCCCGGTCTCCCAAATCTAGAAGGTACAATTAGCTACAGCATTATATCAATACCAACGAGCCTGCTAAGAGGCTTCCAAGCCAAGCAGTCGGAATATGTTATTACCAAGAATATTTTAAACTGGATGAATTAAAATTAAATCACATACTGTTGGGAGCCGTTCTGCATGAGAATAGTACAGCAAAGATGACCTTATCTCTCTTTTTTTAAATCTTTTATTGGGTCCCTGGGTTTAAGAATACATTTGGTCCTTTGGAGGGATGTTACTCTGCTCAGTAGTAACCTGCGCATTCAGTGATTATCTAGCTTACACATCGGTTTTGCATTTGTAGTTTTTGTCGTTATAAATACGACTCAGTGCGACCCTGTGGACTGTAACCCACCAGGCTTCTTTGTCCCTGAGATTCTCTAGGCAAGAATACTGAAGTGGGTTGCCACTCCCTTCTCCAGGGGATCTTCCCGACCCAAGGATCAAACCCACGTCTCCTGCATTGGCAGGCAGGTTCTTTACCACTGAGCCACCTGGGAGCCCCAAATATTTCATATATATTATTAATATCTCTTATCCTATAAAATAGCTCCTTTATCCCCCCAGAAGAAACCAAAATGGTCCCTATACTTGACTGAGTCATGCGAGCCTCATTTTGCTAGAATATATCCAAGGTACCTGGATAAAGATGTCCAGGTATGGAAAATTGGAAGGGAGATTCCATGGCTATTTTAGATTTATGGCTCATTAGTCACTTGTCTAAACATTTCAAAAATGACTTGAAGACCTAGTGGGGTTAAATTAATTAAGATATTTTTGTTTGCTTGATTGTTTATTGCTGCTAAGAAAAAATATGCTTGTGATGGAAAATGTTTGCCTATAAAAATTTACCCTGTGATAAGTTATATTGGACTGGAGTTGTTGGTTAGTCATGGCTCTTGTATCTGAAAAATCAAAGGACTACTTTATACAGCCATTTGAAAACTTATATGAGACATTTTCTGCAATTCTTGACTTATTAGATAGAGGTTTTAATTCTGCTTACCTGGGATAATTTAAATCCAACCCAGTTTTCCCAGTACTTCATCACGAAATTTAGTATTTTACCATAGCTTATAGACAATTTGATCATTATGCTTCTTAAAATTTAATCTGACAGTTTGTCTCATAGTCTCTAACACAGCAAGGTGTCCCATGTAAGTCTTAGTGTTTTTACCTTGACAATCCGTAGGATTTTACATCTTTTCTGTAAAAGAAAGTGCTTAAAACCCCATGTTCAAAAATCTACTAACTCTTGCCAGGGTGTTTAAAATGCATTTAAAAATCCTTTTGATATTTTGGCAAATAAGCTCATTTATGGTACAGAACAAATGATGACAACGTGCTTTTTTAGAATAATGGAATAGAAAAGACTGAAATCTCACTATACATGCAGATTTTTCTACTATGGTAGAGGGTTTAGTTTTTTAAGCTAAATGATCACTGTCAAGATTGGAAATTTTGATCATGTAAAATATATAATTAGATTTTAGTGCTTAAGCAAAGACTTGGTAGAATGGGGAAATACAGGCATGCAGTTTCATTAACTTGCTCTTCATGATGGACTTGGGGAATTCGAAATCCAGTGTTTATAAAAGAAGTTTGCAGGAGAGTGTTTCCATTGTGGTGGTCAATTAAAATAAATTTGTTTACAGTCCAGGGAGCTTAGTGGGTGGTCAAGAGAATAATGCTTTTAGCAAATAGTTTTCTAAAATTCTCTATTCCAAAAATGTACTAATAAAAGAGAATGGCTTCCAAGTACCTTGGTATTTTAAAGGAGTACATTTTCAGTATGAAATTGAGGTACTCTTCTTTTCGTAATTATCATTTAGCTCCAAACCATGACACATATAACTTCTATAAATGTAAGTGTGGCAGCCTGGATGGGAGGGGAGTTTGGGGGGAGAATGGATGCATGAATATGTACGACTGAGTTCCTTCACTGTTCGCCTGAAACTATCACAACATGGTTAATCAGCTATACCCCAGTACAAAATAAAAAGTTAAAAAAAGTAACTGTAAGGATCTGGGGAGGAGGAGTGATAGAGTGGGTGGCTGGAATCGACACGTACACACTTGTTGTTCAGTCTCTTAAGTTGTGTCTGACTCTTTGGGACACTATGGACTGCAGCATGTCAGGCTCCACTGTCCTTCATTACCTCCCAGAGTTTGATCAAACTAATGTCCATTGAGTTGGTGATGCTATCCAGCCATCTTATCCCCTGCTACTCTCTTCTTCTTTTGCCTTCAGTCTTTCCCAGCATCAGGGTCTTTTCTAGTAAGTCGGCTCTTGGCATCAGGTAGCCAAATTATTGGAACTTCAGCTTCAGCATCAGTCCTTCCAACTAATATTCAGGGTTGATTTCCTTTAGGATTGACTGGTTTGATCTCCTCACTGTCCAAGGGACTCTCAAGAGTCTTCTTTAGCACCACAGTTTGAAAGCATCATTTCTCTGGGACTCAGCCTTCTTTATGGTCCAACTCTCATATCCATACATGACTACCGAAAATCCATAGCTTTGACTATATGGACGTTGGTCGGCCAAGTGATGTCTCTGAAGTCATTGCCTAGGTTTGTCATAGCTTTCCTTCCATGGGCACACTGCTATATTTAAAACGGATAACCAACAAGGACCTATAGTATAGCACAGGGAACTCTGCTCAGTAATCTGGAATAACCTAAATGGGAAAAGAACTTGAAAAAAATAGATACTTGTGTATGTATAACTGAATCACTTTGCTGTATACCTGAAACTAACATAAGCTTGTTAATCAACTATACTCCAATATAAAATAAAAAAGACTTTCGATAAAATAAATAAAGTAGAGGGCACATAAACACAGTTGTTAACCTGGAAAACTTTGAAAAGCAACCTCAAACTTGCAAGGATGGTGGAGCCCCAGAGGCCCTGCTTTCCTCAGGTCCTCCCTGCCTCTTGGCTTGAGAAGCGCTGGCATGGCCTGAAGAGTGAGCCAGAGCGTGTGTATTCTGCACGGGTACTCTTAGATTCTCTCTTCATCATCACCTTTGAAATCTGAGGACGGCTGTAATGAACCTGTCTGCATTTTCCTTTCCATGAATTACTGCCACTGGAAGAGTACCAGCCGTACCTGGGCCTGAGGGAAGAAAGCCACAGCAGAGTCTAGTACACCGTTTTGCAGTGCACAGGCCTGTTTCCCTAGAGGCAGTTATCATCCTCGACCTCTGCTCAATTAACTGGCAACATGAAGAGGAAAAGTCAATGCTAAAGTCTTTGTTCTCTGGTGCAAAAAAAAAAAAAAAAAAAATCACTTCCCAAAGATAAAGAGAGTGGGTTGCAACTTGTATTCTGATTTGGATCTCCTTCTTGGCTTAAATACCAGCTACTTGTGTCTGAAAGCAGACATATCTTGTGTAGTGATTTATGACTTCAAAGGGCTGATAAAATGCAGACAGTACCTGAAAGGACATTGTCATGACAGTTGAGGAATAGATTTTTAATCTTATAGAAAAGCAAACTTAAAGTAACAGCAGAGGTAATATATTCATGTTCACTATCTTTATTTTCTAATGAATTATGATGCCTTTCCTACTATTTCTTTCACTTTTTCATGAAAATAAATTTACTCAACTAGGTTTTCCTCCCTTGGACAGAATATTTCCTTCTTTGGTTGAGACATTTGTGGAGAAGTTGATCAGTGTTTCTGGGTTCCAGTGGGTACTGAATATGAGAATAATTCCTTCAAGGTTAAAAATGTCAGGCATATGTTTTCTTGACCACAGAGTAGCTAGAAAACCCCAGCCTGCCATTTGGGCACCCAGCATGTTGCCTCTGAATGATAAGTCCAGCAGGCTTACTCAGAATTTTCTAACACACAGAGATCACATTTTCTGAAAATACCCAGTTCTTTTTAATTAAGATAACCCAGCCTGCACAGTTACACCCATAATTCTCGTGATGAGTCAGTGCTAATGAAAAATTAAAATTTCATTTCTAAGTTTAGAGACAACCCTTTTCTACACCTTTCTGCTCATTCTGTTACTGCTGTGCAGCCTCTTCCCACAGCTCTTACATGCCTCACTTTTTGACAAGATGCTCTAAGAAGTTGTTGCCTCTTGTGACCTATTGACCAGAAACGGAAGTAACAGGAAAGATTCAGCATTCTTGCAGGAGATTCCTTTCTGCCAAAGAACTGCTGATTTTCCTTGGTTGGCATGGGCTTCATTTAAAACTGCCTCATATCTGCAGTGATGAAAGTAAAATGAAATTAAAATTACCAAGTGGAACATGCACCATTACTTGATAACGTTATTGAAAAAAAGAAATGAAAACCATACTGTGATGCTTTAGCGTGTTAACACCCTGCAAGTGAAGGTTTCAATCCACTTCTCTCCATGCACACCATCTCTCATCAGATGATGAGACATGAGTCCACTTGTCAGAGTCTATGAGTTAAAAAAAAGAAAGATCAGAAAATGTGCAACGGCTTATTAAGTCTGGTCCTGGACTTATTTCTAGTCCCTTCCATTTAGATATGTATTCGATTTACTTATTTCTTAAATCTAGGGGCCAGTGCTGCTCCTCATAGCTGCTTTTGTTTGATGACTGACACCCTAAAACAACAGACAAAACCAGCAGGCTTTGACTGGTCTGTGGTGAAGCAGAAAGCAAGAGAAACCTGCATTCCTGTCTGCTCACCACCACTTGGAATCCCATTTGTCTACCTGGAGAATGTACAGTGTCCAGCGACTGGATGGTGGGCACATGGGCTCCTGGGATGTTGACCCCTCTCTTAGATGCCTGCCTGGCTGCTGGAGTGAAGGAAAATGAGCCCCAGAAAGAAAGGTAGGGAAAGCTCACTTTGTGGGGGCAGGTAGAGGGGGAAGCTAGCATCCTTTAGGATTTGGATGACTGCAGTTACTCACTGAGAGACTTCCCTGAGGGTCTCAGAATACAGGGACTACAGCTGAATGATTTATAAGCCTTCGTAAATGCTTCCTGTCCCAGGCAGTGTAAGGGATTGAAACGTGTTGGGTATTTGGCACAAGCAGAACAGACCTGAAGCCCAGGCATACTCAGCTTAGAACTGCTCTCTGAGATGAGTTACCAGGAGGTAGTGGAGGCCATGTCTGTGCTGTGGGGAGGTTTATTTCCTGGTGCAACCGCAAAGCCTGGCTCCTGTCTTCTGATCAGAACGTGTCTGTCCATAGAGAACAGACTTGTAGACACGACACGGGGCGGGGTGAGGGGTGGCAGGGACACAAGGGGAGAGGAGAGGGTGGGACAAATGGAGAGGGTAGAAGGGAAACATACATTACCATGTGTGAAATAGAGAACCTGGAATTTGCTGTATGATTCAGGGAACTCAAACCAGGGCTCCGTAACAACTAGAGGGGTGAGAGGTTCAAGAGGGAGGGGACATATGTATACCTGTGGCTGATTCATGTTGATGTATGGAAGAAACCAACATAATACTATAAAGCAATTGTCCTTCAATTAAAAATAAATTTTTAAAAAGAAAAGAAAAATCTGCCTCCCCTCCCAAAAAAAGAACGTGTGTGGCATAAACCGGCAAGCAGGAAACAAGCTCTGTTTAGGGTCAGAAGGTTCAACAGCTTTGTGTTTTTGCAATGATCCGAGGCTTCCCTGGTGGCTCAGATGGTAAAGAATCTGCCTGCAATTCAGGAGACCTGGATCCTATCCCTCAGTGGGGAAGATCCCCTTGAGGAGGGCATGGCAAGCCACTCCAGTATTCTTGCCTGGAGAATCCCGTGGACAGAGGTGGCTGGCGGGCTGCAGTCCATGGGGTCACAAATAGTTGGACACGGCTGAAGTGACTGAGCAGAGCACAGGGGTAGACCATATATGCGCTACTTTGTGGATTGCCTTTTTAAAAATTTTACTGTCGAAATATTTCAATTTATATATCGTTTCTAGGATATAGTTCTGTAAGCTAATCTTTTAACAGCTGGTCATTTTAGCATGGGGGTGATTTATGGGAAAGAGGATATTAGGAAGAAAAAAGAAATGCCAGTGTGCTGGGAATCACAGATCTGACATCATCGTGTATAATCATATTTGCAGGGTTGTTTTTCCACCTGCCCCTTACCAAAAAATAAAAAAGCATTGCTATGATTCTGAGTTTTTAGATGCTTTATAAAAGTTGCTGTTTAACTAATTTTGGGTGCATCCTGGCTAACCCAACAGTTAGATGGAGAAACACAGAAGTGATTGGAAGGCGAACACAGCTGGACAAGCCTCTGATCTATGCTGGATGCGCACCCCGCTGTCTCCCGCACTTTCTCCCCTGGCACCGTCCACACATAGTTTTGAGCTGTGGTTCCTGAGCAGTCTGAGCTTTTAAACCTCCACTGTAGTGAATGAGCGTTAAGAACTTGAAGTCACCACCGTGGGGTTAATCATGAGGCTTAGTACATGCATCGTTAACTTTACTGATCTTGGTCCTGTTGTCTCTGTGCTGTAAAGACCAATTCTTCTTTTTACTGATTCAGTTCCGCCACTTCTGATTTTTCTCAAATATTGTTCCCCATACTAGGAATGTTTAAAAATGAGAATTATGCCTGTTTAGTCCTTGCATGGGGCATCCCAGGTGGCACCAGTGGTAAAGAACCCACCTGCCAATGCAGGAGACACAGGTTCAATCCCTGGGTCAGGAAGATCCCCTGGAGGAGGACATGGCAACCCACTCCAGTATTCTTGCCTGGAGAATCCCATGGACAGAGGAGCATGGCAGGCTACAGTCTATGAGGTCCCAAAGAGTCGGACATGACTGAGCAACTAAATAATAATAACAACTTGGTCTCCTGCTCATCAGCCGCGTCTTACTGGCTGGAGAAGACAGGCCTGAGCCCTTCTAGAAGCTTCTGTTCCAGTGACAAACATTCCTTGTCTGTGGGTGGTGCCTGCACTTCATCCTCGGTCCTCAGACCCGAGGACCCCGTGATCATCTTAGGAAACTCTGGTGAGCTCCTGTGTTGCTCTCCGACAGCTCTCTGATCCTGCTGTATTATTCATCAAACATGATTTCAGTTCTGTTGTTAAATTCTCATATGCAGCACATACTTCACAATTACAGAAAAATCCTAGCGACCAGTTCAAGGAAGTCTCTTAGAACAACCCTGCTTGGCTTGTCCTACGTCTTGCCCCATTGCTTCAGCAGCCTGATAAGTCTGAGTATTTATATTTAAGAATTTATTTTATCCAGGGAATCCCAACACAAGGGGTTCTTTGACTTGGGTTGTTAGACACATGGTTTTAGGTATAACCCATATTAGATTTTATTCATGTGGAATTAGATGTCTAGCATATAAGTTATGTTTCAGTTCCTGGGAACTAATTTCATATCATGAAAATAATCAAAGCAGGTCCGCTAAACCAAATAAATACTTTTATAGACATTTTGCAAGCACAGAAAATCAAAGCCACATTATAAATAGTTGGTGGATACATTTTTTTACATAGGCAAGGTTGACTGAAGCTTCTAATTTTAAAATATGCGGCTAATAAGGTTCACACCAAAAGCACCACCTTTTATTTTGAAAACTCCCTGCAGTAGTCACAGATATTCTTCCTTTGCTCCAGGGAAGTTCTGTTTTGAAAATTAGCATCATCCGTCTTGAGCGTTTTCAGTACCTGTTCAGTGTGCACAGAGCCTCTGGCGGTCTCTGAGACAGAGGGCTCCTGCCATCTTCCCAGCTGTCCCGGGGAAAGGGGAGGGCTCCCCTGGCTCCATGTGAATGTGAGGCTGGTGCTTAGATGTTTAGGGTTTATATCAAAATACAGATTTGACTAGTGTAACAGAAGTCTAAAAAGTTAGGACTTTTCCCAGCTACATAAATACCCACACTGACCCAGCCACTCTTGGTTGGCCCTGTATGACGTCGTTGGCATCAGTGCCCCTTTTGCCTTGTGGCTCGGTCGTTAACTCGTGGTCTGAGTCCCCAGAGTAGGAAGGATGGACCAGAAAGGGGTGGCTGCTCCATCTGTAACATCACCTTCAGCTACGTCCCGCTGGTCGAGTGTCCTCACTCTGAGAGATGCTGGGAATGTATCTGTAGTCTGCATAGCCACAAACATGGATGAAACTGCGAGATTAGGAATGAATTAATGAGATGGAAGAAGAGAAAGGAAACTGGGAGGAATAGTGGTCTTTGCCACAGAATAATAATGTGCTTTTTTCTGATGATAAAGTTGTAAAACAGGGGTCAAAAGCCACTTGTCACTCAACCTTCAGGCCTCCCTAACTTCCCCTTCCCTGGAAAGATCATCTTGGTTTTGGTATCTGGTATCTAGTCACTAAGTCGTGTCCAACTCTTTTGAACCCCATGAGGCAAGAATACTGGAGGGGGTTGCCATTTCCTTCTCTGGGAATCTCCTGACCCAAACTTAAAATCTGTTACTTTTTTTTATGTGGGCCATTTTTTAAAGTCTTTATTGAATTTGGTAACAATATTGTTTCTGTTGTTTATGTTCTGGTTTTTTGGCTGGGAGGCATATGGGAATCTTAGCTCTACTACCAGGAATCGAAACCACCCTCCCCTGAGCTGGGAGGGAAAGTCTTAACCACTGGACCGCCAGGGAAGTCCCTAAAATCTGTTACTTTTTGTGTCACTGGATTAACTGTTGGTTCTGAGACTCTCAGGCTTGTCTGCTGAGCTCGCATCAACAGGACAAGGTCTTACTTAGGCACCCACCAAGCAGCACTTTTTAACACAAGCCTTCAGGAAGTTTGCTGTCACGTTGAGTTACTATGAGTTATTAAAATCTTGACCTGTTGTTTGTTGGATTGTTAATAGATGAAATGGTTTCTTGTCTTTTTTTTTTTCCTGCTAACTGGAACAGTCCCTCCTCTTTGTGCCTTGACGTTTTAGGTCAGAAACGTGGAGGAGGTCTGCCCTTTTCAGGGTTGGCGAAGGTGATCAACCATGCAGAGAGGGTTATGGGTCACTGGAGGAGTAAGCGAAAGGTTCTCATAGCAGCAGTGAGCAGTAGGTCTCACAGTGGAGAAGTAACCAAACCCAGTGGGGATCTTGAGAAAACTGAGTGGTTCAAAGAAGAGCTCCCACCCCTGGGGCGGGGAGTGGCCACAGGAAGAGCTGGGGTTATCAGAGTGTGGCAGCTCACAGGGGGCCTGCATCTCCGGGTTCAGACCACAAGGGCAGCCTGGTGGGGGCCCTGGCCTCCTGTCTCTCTTGAGTTTCATGACGCTGAATGAGGGTGGGGGCTGAGTGGGGTAAATGCTAGCTTCTGGAACCATCCATGCTGCTGTGGTGAAGGGCCTTCACCAGACAGCAAGCAAACAGGGAATCTCTCCTGTCAGCCTCCCTGCCTCTCTTGCGTGCCTCCCATTGGCAAAGCGTAAAGGGGAGACAGTTGTCCAGGGAGAAAAGTTGAGAGAGTTCCTGAAGCCAGGGTCAAAAGAAAGGAGGGCTAGAGTGGAGAGACAGTAGTTGAATGAGCAGTGCGGTATTTGCTGGGTCTAAAGTCCTCGTATGGAGAGTTCATGCCTGAAGGTTTTGAGCCCAGCAGCACTGAGAGATGGAGAGGCTATGGCATCCCACTCCAGTACTCTTGCCTGGAAAATCCCATGGACAGAGAAGCCTGGTAGGCTGCAGTCCATGGGGTTGCTAAGAGTTGGATAGGACTGAGCGACTTCACTTTCACTTTTTACTTTCATGCATTGGAGAAGGAAATGGCAACCCACTCCAGTATTCTTGCCTGGAGAATCCCAGGAATGGGGGAGCCTGGTGGGCTGCCGTCTGTGGGGTCGCACAGAGTCGGACACGACTGAAGTGACTTAGCAGCAGCAGCAGCAGCACTGAGAGAACTCAGAGAGCAGGTCTGGGCTGGTCCTGATGTGGGTTTATCTTTCCCAGGAGACAGGAACAGGCTTTTTTTCCAGGTTCTTCACCTGTCTCGCACCAGGACCACAAAAGAGCTCGCCTCCATCCTCACAGCCTCCAAGTTAAGGAAGCAGCTTGGGCTTCCCTTTCCTTCCTTTTGAAACCTGTTATGAAACTACTGTTTATACATTTCCTTGAGCCTTTCTTGAGTTTATTTTATTTATGTGACTCATCTAAAAGCCACTTAGACTTTGTCAGTGTCTTGCATTGTTTTTGGTCTTGAAGCAAAGCTGGTAAGAATGCAGGCTGCGTCACCGGGAAAGGAGCAGCCTAGTTTGTGGAACCAGGTGAATGTGAAGAAACTAATATTACACCTTAAGTATTAAAAAAGAGGGCTTCCCAGGTGGCTCAGTGGTGAAGAATCTGCCTGCCAGTGCAGGAGCCACCGATTCGATCCCTGGGTGGGGACGATCCCCTGGAGAAGGAAATGGCAACCCACTCCAGTATTCTTGCCTGGAGAATCCCATGGACAGAGGAGCCTGTCAGGCCACAGTCCATGGGGTTGTAAAGAGTTGGACATGACTTAGTGACTAAACAACAAGATTCAAATAGAGTGAATTGTACCTGGAAAGTGGAAAAGAGAAGCTTGTGGAGGAGAATGCACCTTGGGGCTCATCGTCAGAGGAAGGACTTTGGCAGGCTGGGGGGCAGTTGTGGGTGCAGGTGGTGGAGAAGGGGGCAGGTAGGAACTGTAGATTTGGGGACGAGAAGGAAGTAGTTACTATACTAAGATGGCGTGTATTCTTATGTTTACTTTGTATTACAAAGAAGCCTTATTCAGTTGCCCTAGAAACATTCTTGTTTGGGCTTTAAGAGGATCTTCTTGGTTCAGAATTTGGAGTTTGACAGTGTTCTCCCTCCCGCTGCGTCCATTACGATTCTTGCCTAGATGTTCATTTGTATAAGCAGAAGAGTCCTGTTATTTTTTACTTGAATCTTCAAGCTGAAGCTGTCTCATCTTGTCTTCATATTCGTTTTCCCTCCCAGAACAATTCCTAGCTTCCACACATGGGGCCTGTCTTGAGGGGTCTCAGAATTGCCAGACATTGACAGAGGCCCCAGCTGCCAAGGCTGGGGTGCCAGAGTGGGCTGCGGTACTGTCACTTCTGCTTGCGCAGGTGAGCTCTTGAGTGGTCATCATCACCGTGAAAGGCAGCAGAATTAAAGTTTAGGGAAGGGATCAGGTTGCACCTGCCTGAGCCTCTCTCCCTCTGTGTCCCTGTATGTGCCAGTGGTTAATGTCATCCTCTGGATAGCATTGTCTCAGACGGACCTGAGGCCACAGCCTGGTGTCTGTCTCTCTCCATGGGGGAAGGCATGGCCCTGTCCCACGGACACAGCTGATAGGAGCAGCCGTATCTGAGCTAGACTAATCCCAGCCTTGGTCCTGGGACCTTTGAGTCACATGGCATTGTCCTCTAGAGGTGGTTTGTAGACATGACACCATGATCAGCTTTCTAAGCATCAAGGTCACTTAGTGGCAGTCTTCAACTTTAACAATTTGATAGTTTTTCTATAGACAGGCGTTGGCAGGATGGTTTCAGGATCGTTCAAGCACAATACATTTGTTGTGCACTTTATTTTTATTACTATTATATCAGCTCCACCTCAGATCATCAGGCATTAGATTCTAGAAGTTTGTGGACCAAAAGACCCTGATGCTGGGAGGGATTGGGGGCAGGAGAAAGGGACGACAGAGGATGAGATGGCTGGATGGCATCACCGACTCGATGGACATGAGTTTGGGTGAACTCCGGCAGTTGGTGATGGACAGGGAGGCCTGGTGTGCTGTGATTCATGGGGTCGCAAAGAGGCGAACATGACTGAGCAACTGAACTGAACTGACTTACAGGGCAAACAGAGGAAAACCTAGAAGTCTTGGTGAAGAGACCAGTCATCAGAGATAGGAATAAGATGGACTTTCTTCACAGAAGCAGAGGTGAAGGGTGTTCAGAGAAGGATGAGCCCAGGAAACAGTTTTACTTCTGCCTGAGAACCTTCTCATTTCCCAGAGACCTACCCATTCTTCCTGCAAATTAGGTTCTATGGCATTTGCTTGCATCCTTATAATAAATGCCATTTTGCTTAAGCTAACTTAAATGGGCTTCTGTAACTTAGACACAAATTATTTACGAGTAACATGCACCTGTACAGAAATAATCTGCTGTAACCCACATGAATTACTATCATGGGAATTATATGTATAAGCTAGAGATTCCTGAGCAGGACTCTCAGATCACAGACCAGAAGTTGCTCCCACCCCGTGTCTCTCCCCAGACCTCACCTTTGTGTATAAGAAATAGCCATCAAAGATGAAGCATGTTTTTGTACAAGAGTATAATTTATTTTTCCATAATTTCTTTATAGATGCCTGAATTTCTGTTGATCTTTTTTGACAAAGAATCATTAACTGTGATGCATAGTATTTTATATGGAATTTGTAGTAATTTCTATTTAGATGAATTTGTTGACCCAGAAGTCAACAAAGTAGAAAAAAGGAATTACCTCTCAATTTGTTGGCATTTAGTTAATAGGGCTAACGAGTGAGTAGTACATTTGCTTTAACTATAATCTCAAAACTTAAAATGTTTTTTCCAGTTAAGAAAAAAATAGCATTTTTACTTGGTGTCTGAAGAACATACACCTGGTGAATGGCGAATAAATCTGTCATTTACTGGGGAGGTGTCTGAGTGGATTATAAAATAGATGATTGTACCAAAGCTGTAGGCTACAGTATTAAGTTTTAAAGAATAGGCTAAACACATTCAGTTGTTAACAATATTCATCCTTTATAGCTGTATTTATTCTGAGTTTTTGGGTTAATATTAATATAAATTTTGTTCACAGACTGTGTAGTTATGAAATTTTATAGTAAAGGCAATTAGACTTGGTTTTCAGCTTTCTTATTTGTAAATGGATTTAAGGCCTTTTTGATGGTCTAATTAAATATTTCTGTAATGGTCCAACTAATTGCTTTGTGACTTTATTATTTATTTTACAGTATTTGCTTAGGGTGCAGAGTGTTAAAAGCATTAAGAGCTCATAGAAAGTTAAGAACGGTAATGATGTAAGCTAATTGGAGTTCTTATTGTCAGATTTAATGGAACTCGTTAATACAGAGTATTTTTAGAGGCGTGTTTTGTACATGCCTTGGGTTTAGAGGGACAATTTAAATTTAATGTGGGCAGTTCGTCTGTCTTAGTACCAAGGATTGGTAAACACCATGTTGCAACTTTTAGAAAATGTTTGGAAAGTTTGGGTATTTTTTTTTTTTTTTGTCAATACTTTGATAATTGCAGTAGCTTTGAGTGTAAATTTAGGGATTTATTACAGTTAGAAACAAGGGAAAAGATGATGTCTGCTGATGATAAATCAAAACTCATCAAGTTTTGAATCTAAGGCCTTTTTTGGAGATGGTTTCATGTGAGTCTTCGATTAGGATTTTATGAGAGATAAATCTGGCTTTTAGCTGAGAGGGAGCCTCCAGACCTGACTCTAGACCGTGTCCTCTCCATCTCTTGTGACTGCTGAAGAGACCAGTGAGCAGCTGTGTGCGCCCGGAACCTGGCAACCTAGATTTCTTATGCTAAAGTTCAGCCAGAACCCTTGGCTAAGTGGCAGGCGCCAGTTTTCAGTGCCCTTTTAATACTAAAAATTCAATTCGTTCACAAGATTTGGTTTCACATGCACATACATGATGTATTTATAAAGCCATTTCTCTCCTTTAATATCAAGACCAAAGTACAAAGTGTGCCTCTGGGATTTGAAATTGTGTGTTGAGTTTGCTGAGGTGTCATTAAACAAGTCTGTCACACCTCTTATACCTTAGTGTTACTCATTTAGCCTCTTCCCTAAGTATTTGTGACTTTAGTTACATCTTGGTATTTAAAATCATCTATCAGGGACTTCCCTGATGAGCCAGTGGCTAAGACTCCATACTCCCAATGCAGGGGGCCCAGCTTCAGTCCCTGGTCAGGAAACTAGATCCTGCATGCCGCAACGAAGAGTTCACATGCCACAGCTACAGATCCCACATGCCACAGCTAAGACCCGTGCAGCCAAATAAACAAATAAATACTTTCCAAAAGCCATCTATTAAATGGATAAGCAAAACAGTCTTCCAAGGAATGAAGGGGATCTGAGTTTCTGACTCGGGTTCTAGGCTAACTTTACAGTAAGTTGCATGTTTGGAACACTTTTCTGGGTCTAATGCAGTTCCATTCATTCCAGAATTTAAATTTACGGGCTTGAGTCAGCTTTCCTTCTTAGGATCATTCTGCAAATGAACCAAAGCAGCATGCAACACCCCCTCACGTCCTGGGGCCTCTGGTATCTGAGTGAAAGCCAGAGATATACTTTCTTCTCTAGGGACACTGGGTCTGAAGATAAATAATTTTTCGGTATAGGAACGGAGTCCTCCTTACCCTGACAAATTTCTCTGGACAGTCTGTGATCACTATGAAGGATTTTGTCGTCTTCCGTGCTTCCTGTGAATGTGCTTTGTGAGGTGGGGAAGGGAACTTGGGCTTGGTGCACTCAGATGTGTGGTCTTAGACAGCAGACAGACACTGGATCAGGTGTGGAACGCAAAGAAGCTTTGAAAAAGGTCATGTGGAATTTAACAATGCCATATGGAAAAAGACTCACCTTGTGGCTTCTATCGACATTTTAATTTAAACCCCCAAACTAAAATGAGCCTCTTATTGATATTATAAAGTCAAAAGTGTAGCTGCCTTCAGGTGATATGGAAATTAATAATAGCCCCAACTGCTCACTTCTTTTCACATATGAATGAGACACTTATAGTTGTTTGATAGTTTCCTAATTAACAGGAAAAAATTAACTCCTGTATAATGCATGATATTAAGTTATAGATAATTACATTGCAGTTTCCTAGTTCATATTTTAATAATGGAGAGTCTAGAGTTGAAATGTATTTGACTAATGCATTTCATGTATTCCACAGGACCTTCTAAAAGGAACTTGGAGTTCAAGCAGGCGTAGACACTATTAGTTTGATCATATGAAGATTGTTGTTTGGTTGTCATGAAAACAAATTAGTTTGGCAGTTAGGGTGCTGCAGTGTAATAATGTTGTTTCCCTGGTGGCTCATTGGTAAAGAATCTGCCTGCCAAGGTAAGAGATGTGTGTTCGATCCCTGGGTTGAGAAGATCCCTAGGAGAAGGAATGGCAGCCCACTCCAGGATTCTTGCCTGGGAAATCCCATGGACAGAGAAGCCTGGGTTACAAAAGAGTCAGACACGACTTAGCAACTAAACAACAAGTGTAGTAATGACCTAACCTCAGAGCCGTTTCCATATTTGGACTTTGCTTTTTGAATGTTGTCTTCATTTCTGTTGTTTAAATCTCAGATTAATGCATATCCAGGTTTGGTTCTTTACCTGACATCCAGTATGTGTTTAGTTGCTAAGTTGTGTCCAGCTCTTTTTAGTGCTATAGACTGTGGCCCACCAGGCTCCTCTGTCCATGGGATTCTCCAGGCAAGAATACTGGAGTGGGTTGCCTCCAGGGGATCTTCCCGGCCCAGGGATGGAACCTGTGTCCCCCGAGTCTTTTGCACTGCAGGCAGATTCTTTACCTATTGAGCCATCCAAGAAGCCCACCTGACATCCAGGGGCAGATTTGTACATTTGAGACGCATGTGTATTTCAGAGAAGGTGAAAATTTTAGATCCTCTTTTATTTTTATTTATTTATCTTTTGCAGGGAAACAAAAGGAACTATATCATTTGAGATTGTCAAGATATAGGTAGTATGGGGTCTGATTCCATGAATGCCTTCTTTTTTATAATCTCTGAAAGTAACCCCAGAGTCTCACAGTCTTGTCTCTGAAATTATATTCCTGTCTTAAACAAAACAGATACGCCAGGCAGGATTTCTGTAACTTGAGCTTTTATAAATTTATGCTGCATCTGTCATAACATGCTTTTTTAGAACCGTCAAGAAATTTCATGCAAATGAAACAAGAGAAAGGGTATCAAGGGCTTTGATAACCTTGGACCAGCTCTTATGATAAAAGTAATTCATTTCCCAATCAACTCAATTCTAAAATATGAAAAAGCCCTTTCTCTTCTTTCTGAAATCTTAGCCTGTAGAGGGATAGAAAATGGCACTACTTGACATTAGAGATATTCCTATTTTGTTTTGAGCTTTGCTGAAAAAGGTCCTTATAGTCAAACTATGGTGTTTCCAGTAGTCATGTACAGATGTGAGAGTTGGACCATAAAGAAGGCTGAGCACTGGAGAACTGATACTTTCAAATTGTGGTGCTGGAGAAAACTCTTGAGAGTCCTCAGGACAGCAAGGAAATCAAGCCAGTCAATCCTAAAGGAGGTCAACCCTGAAAATTAACTGGAAGGACTGATGCTGTAGCTGACACTCCAATAATTTGGCTTCCTGATTTAAAGAGCCAACTCACTGGAAAAGACCCTGATGCTGGGAAAGACTGAGGGCAGGAGGAGAAGGGGGTGGCAGAGGATGAGATGGTTGGATGGCATCACTGACTCAGTGGGCATGAATCTGAACAAATTCTGGGAGATAATGAAGGACAGGGGAGCCTGGCGTGCTGCAGTCAGGACTTAGCGACTGAACAGCAAATTAGGTGCCACAGTACCTAATGTGGTCCAATATTGAAAAGTAACTCTCACCACAGTTCCTTCTGGTCTGGGAATTAACTGTGGGATCCCAGTGTCTGTATCGGAGAAGGCAATGGTAACCCACTCCAGTACTCTTGCCTGGAGAATCCCAGGGACGGGGGAGCCAGGTGGGCTGCCGTCTATGGGGTCGCACAGAGTCGGACACGACTGAAGCGACTTAGCAGCAGCAGCAGCAGCAGCAGTGTCTGTATAAGCAGGGTCAGTGGGAGCTGGGCTGTCCTCCACCTCTGAGGCATCTTGGCTGCCACCTCTTACCAGCCACCAAAAGCCAGGACCCTAGTGAGGGGACAAGCAGGCTGAGAGGAAGGGGGACAGGATGCAAGGCTCCAGAGCCTAAACTTGTGTGCAGGAGCCCTGACCCACCCTCTGGGCTTCCAGGTAGATTGGGGAATATTACACAACCTGTCAGAGCCTCACCCTTGTGTGAGATGAGGATCTTACCACCCTCACTGGGCTGCCCAGAGGATTAAAAAAAAAAAAAAACTATTTATTTGGCTGCACAGGTCTTAGTTGTGCCACACAGGCTCTAATTCCCTAACCTGGGATTGAACCTGGGCCCTGTGCATTGGATGCACAGTCTCATCCCCTGGACTACCAGGGAAGTCCCTGCTTAGAGTATTGTGTGTGTACACGCTCAGTCATATCCAACTCTTTGCGACCCCATGGGCTGTGGCCTGCCAGGCTCCTCTGTCCGTGGGATTTCCCAGGCAAGAATAAAGAATACTGGAGCGGGTTTCCATTTCCTTCTCCAGGGGATCTCCCCAATCCATGGATCGAACCCGCATCTCCTGCATCGGCAGTCGGATTCTTTACCACTGAGTCATCAGGGAAGCACCCAAGTTGACTTTTAACAACAACAACAAAAAGTTCTTGAGGATTTGTAAGTCTCAAGTTTGGTTGTCTTCTATTATGCATAAGTGGAAGGTGGTAAGAGGGTTTGAATGTAGGATGGAGCACATCAGCTCTATAGTGAGCCTCTTGTAGAAGGATGAAGTGAGATGAGAATCATGGTTCTGTAATAACAGTGAATTAGCATAATGACACTAAGGCACTAAAAGAGTCATCGTGTTCCTTCTGAATCAACAAAAGTTCAAATTTATTGGGAATGCTTCAGCATTTTATTGATTTCAAATTCATAGATTTAGCAGTCCTGGTAGAGAATAGGAAAATATCAATTGCTGCAAGCCTTCATAATCCGAAGAATTCATGTGCTGACCATTTAGATAAATGAGGGATTTTCATGAAGCTTAGGATTCAAATTCTACTTGTACATGGAAGAAGTCATTTAGCTATCCAATTACATGTCTACCTTATGTTGCAGGCCTTTGAAATTAATTACATTGCGTTCCACTGAAAGGCTCTCGCCTTCTGCAACAGGACAATTTTATGCCAAGAGAAGGAAATGTCAGGTCTTTCTCTTAGAGAGAGCCACTGCTGCTGCTGCTGCTGCTGCTAAGTCGCTTCAGTCGTGTCCGACTCTGTGTGACCCCATAGATGGCAGCCCACCAGGCTCCCCTGTCCCTGGGATTCTCCAGGCAAGAACACTGGAGTGGGTTGCCATTTCCTTCTCTTATACATGAAAGTGAAAAGTGAAAGTGAAGTTGCTCAGTCATGTCCGACCCTCAGCAACCCCATGGACTGCAGCCTTCCAAGCTTCTCCATCATGGGATTTTCCACATTCCTCATCAATTATTTAAGGCAGAAAGAAAGCCACTCAGATGAGTTGTTTTTAAAGCCTTTTTCAGTTATCTGCACGTGTCATCCATGCTCTAAACCACTTTGTTCTCAGATGCACTTTCTAAACTCTGTAGGTTTCTACACTTTAAGAAAGGGAAAAATGAGTTTATTACTTTACATACTGTTTTTTTTTGGAAGGTGGGGGTAATCCTAATTACCACACTAAGATTAGTGATCTGACAACCTCCTACACGTTTTAAGGTTCCAGGTGTAAGACCTAGTATCTGAATAGTATATATTCTCCTCTGCTTGCTAACAGCAGTTTTAGTCCTTTTGAAAATTAATGCTATCTGATCTGGAGAGGATGCTAAGGGGTGCAAAGCCATGTTTTCTCATTAAGGACGTTGCAGCAAATATAATTTGCAGGATATAGTCATTTGTATTCTTTTTAGTACAGAGATTCTATAATCCTGAAATTCTATATTATGGAGTGCATTGAATGTTGCTTTTTATTTCTGTGGGGCAAAAGTAATGTTCTGAATAAAAAAGGGATTAGAATAGCCTTTCTCAAATACCAGTTCTGAACCCCGGCTTAAAATCAGGAAATGTATCACAGCAAAGCCTAAGAGAAAGAGAGACTATTTTATGAGACAGCTTCTGTGAGCAAGGATTACTCAAGGTGTTTTCACAGAGCATTTAATTCTTACGATAAACCTTCAAGATCTGTGATGTTATCCATCTCAAATAAATCTGTTCAGATTAAGTATGTTGTTTAATGGGTTTGAAAGTGATTGTTTAGAGTTTGTTTTAATGTCTTTAAAGTTCAGAGCCAGATCTTTTTCGCTTAACTTGTAGCAACTATATTATACCTTTTAGAATGAAGTTTATGTTTGTCTTTTTCCCCCCCCTTGGTTTTACTGTCTTTGTTTCTCTTTTCTGCCTATTTTTAAAAATACAAATTTTTAAAAAGATACAAAAAATTGTATTTTTCTGCTATGTCTTTAGGTTGTTTTGTTTTAGTCACTCAGTGGTGTCCAACTCTTTGTGATCCCCATGGACTGTAGCCCACCAGACTCTTCTGTCGATGAGATTCTACAGGCAAGAATTCTAGAGTGGATTGCCATTTCCTTCTCCAGGGGTCTTCTCAATCCAGGGATCAAGCCCATCTCCTGTCTGGCAGGTGGATTCTTTACCACTGAGCCACCTCGGAAACAATGTCTTTAGGTTGACCACCTCATATCCTTTTCAGTAAAAGAGTAGGATTATTAAGTTAACTGATTGTAATTAACTAATTACAAATTTGGCCAAAGTCACACAGGTAGGAAATGGAAAGTCTTGATATTAATGTGATTAACTGCAAAATACTCGCTCTTCCCAGTGTACCTTGCTGCCTTGTGGAATCCAAATTTAAAAAAAAAAAAAAACAACCTTGAGTGCTTTGAAGCATTCGCAGTTGTTGTAGGACAAGAATGCAATCTATTTTGAGCAAAGAGAACTGGGTTATATCCTATTTCTGTATTGAGCTGAACTGGCAAGTCATTTTCAGTCTATGGGATTAAGTTCAACACTGTGTAAAGTTAATGGAAATGCCCCTCCTATTCAGAGCAGACACCAACCATTGGTATCAGAGAGGGCATCTTAGGAAGAGCATTGTTTTCTTGCTAACTGCGCGCAGCGTCCTACAGCCTTTCATGTTAATTGCCCTGCAGAGCCTGGGAATGCTCCAGCCAGTCCAGACCCCACAAACATCTCTTCATCCACTCCCGTTACAATGCCATTTTGCTGCTTTACTTCATAGAAAGGCAGCAAACTGTCAGACCTCTATCTCTTAGTGGTTTTTGAAGTTTTGAGAGAAGTGACAGTCTGCCTAAGTTCATACTTCTAAAGAGAGGAAGAGAGGAAAGAGAGTTTTTTCTAAGAGAAAACTCAGCAGGTCCTATTTTTATGAATTATGTTGTGTAGTTGCTAAGTCATGTCTAACTCTGTGTGACCCCATGGACTGTAGCCCACCAGGCTCCCCCGTCCCTGGGATTCTCCAGGCAAGAACACTGGAGTGGGTTGCCATTTCCTTCTCCAATGCATGAAAGGGAAAAGTGAAAGTGAAGTCGCTCAGTCGTGTCTGACTCTCAGCGACCCCATGGACTGCAGCCTTCCAGACTCCTCCCTCCATGGGATTTTCCAGGCAAGAGTACTGCAGTGGGTTTCCATTTCCTTCTCCGAGGGGTCTTCCCGACCCAGGGATCAAAACTGCATCTCCTGCATTAGCAGGAGAATTCTTCATCTCTGAGCCACCAGGGAAGCGCTTACGAATTGTTAGAAAGTCTGTTTTCACATTCATAATATGCATTACTTTTTTTCTTCTTTATGATAAATACCCCTGTTTCATAGCAATCTTGATATCGTATGCCAGGTGTCTTTGTTTTGCCAAAGGGTGACAGCTATCCCACATGACTGAGAACTTGAGAGTCAGATGCTCTTTAAGGCTGTTCCTGGTTAGTCCTCCGCGTGGGGTGAGGGGCTGGTGCTGAAGGGGGCCTCGCAGAAGTTCTCGAAGGAGAAACAGATCGCTGGGTGCAGCCGTGCACTAGACAAGGCAGCCCTACCACACCCGCTTCTCCCTGGGCTTGATGGGCATCGGAGGGAGGAGAGCACAGGTATGTTCCAGGGTGGTTCTGCGTGGGTGGAGCTGGGAGATCCCTTCCCGAGGGGCTGAGCCCACTTCATACAGTGAGAGTGGGACGCCCTTCCCCTTTTCTCCCATCCTTCTGCCCCTGGGGACCTGCGTCTTCTCTGTGGTCTGCATGGACCCCGTCCATCTCCTCCTGGTCTTGCAGCACTCTCGCATCTGCTCCTTGTCTTCCAGGAAAATAATGCTCTGCCTTCGGCCTTTCTCTTCCCGGTCACAGGTTTCCTCTTTGTACCTTGTCTTTAGGTCTTCTCTGTGGTAAAGAATCCTCTTGCTAATGCGGGAGACGCAGTTTTGATCCCTGGGTCAGGAAGAGCCCCTGGAGGAGGGAACGGCAACCCACTCCAGTCCTCTTGCCTGGAGAATCCCATGGACAGAGGAGCCTGGTGGGGCTACAGTCCGTGGGATCGCAAAGAGTCGGACACAACTCAGCAACTGAGCAACCACTGCCTTGTCTTTAGTTTCAGTGGGTTCTCAGAAGGAGGAAAGCCAAACCTTACTGTGGCTTTGGAGGGATCGGATCTTAACGTTTCTGTAGTCACACCCACAAATGGTTTGTTGCTACCTCGAGTACCAAGTTTAGAAAGTTCTTCAGTTGAAGACTGTTTTCTTTCAGTACGTCTGTGGAGTCCTTCTTACGTTTAAATCTCAGTTATTAGAATTTCTAGAATGTGTTTTGGTGAGTGGAATAGTTTAGAGATCTAGTTTTTGTCCAGATGATTCACCAATTGCTCCAATATCATCCGTTAAAGAAGCCAACATTTTGAAGTACCGCATTTATTAAATACTAAATTCTTACCTTGGAGTCTGTGTCTGAACTTCGTTTCATTAGTCTGTCTTACCTGCAGTGGTGCCCAACCTTCCACTGTTGTAATTTCAGAGTTCATTTTGATATCTGCAGGGCGTGTCTCTCCCCACCCCGTCCCGTCACTCTTCTCCACGTCCTCTGACCTGGTGTTGCTGGTGTTAATGCTTACTGTTGCCTTCTGCAGGAAGAAAGGTTTTCGGCTCGGGCCCTTCTGAGTGGGGTTGCCTGGGGCAGCCCGTCTCTTGGCTCCCTTTCCTTTGGCTGCACAAGGTCTTCACTGAGGCGTGCAGGATCTTCAGTCTTCTTGGAGGCGTGCAGGGTCTTCTAGGTCTTCTAGGTGCGGCAGGCTAACTCTTGGTTTCGGGGTGTGGGATCCCTAACCAGGGATCGAACCCAGGCCCCCTGTGGTGGGAGCATGATGTCTTAGCCACTGGACCACCAGGGAAGTCCCACATCTCTTATCTCTTCTGGGTACCATCGCAGTGGCAGGAGAAGGAGGCACACTTCTATGTCACATGCACCCTATCTACCTCCAGGCTTTGTCTCACTCTCTACCAGTTGAAAAACCCGAATCCTCCCCGATTCTGTGAATGTTTTTGTGTAGTGACTTGGAGCCAAAAGAAAAATGGTCCCTCGGCCAGAATGGCCCTGCATCCACCCCTGCATCTCAGCGCCCTCCCGTCTCTGGCAGCCTCACGCACCTCAGCATTGTGCCCTCGGGAGGGCGCAGACGGCCCTAGGCTCCTTGAGTTGAGTTCTTTTTCCACCCCACTTGCCAGCCCATCCCAGCGGCCCAGCACAGAAAGCTCCTGACCTTGTGTGCCTCTCCGCTCAGGCAGAGCCTGGCAATTCCAGAAATAATTAATAACGGGCACACGGAAACACCGCAGCATCAGCGCAGCTCATGCCAGCCTGGGGAATGAGTGCTCACCTCACGGCAGGAAGGACGCCAGGAAACCTCTGCATTGAATCTGTGTGGGCTTGGCGCCTGTGTTTGAGGAGCTAGAATTTCAATATCCAGAACTCACCTTCATTGATGATTTCCTAAACACACTGACAGCCAAGTGAGAAACAGTCGACCCTGCACACATCTCTATCAGAAGACAATGAAAGTAGAAAATTACCTTCTCTATTTCTTTTTCCTTCTATAGTTGCTATATTGGTCCCATCCTTCTTTTTTATTCTTCAAAAAAATTAAAAATTGGGACTTCCTGGTGGTCCAGTGGTTAAGACTCTAAGCTTCCAATGCAGGAGTCATGGATTAGATCCCTGGCGGGGGAGCTAAAATCCCACATGCCTCGAAGCACAGCCAAAAAGTTAAAAAAAAAAAAATTAACTAATTTCTGTGGAAGGTACTTGATTGAAAACTCTCTTCTGGTGCTACCTGTGAGAAAATTAAATACAGGTCTCATATATAATTTAAAATTTCTAGTAGCCCCAGTTAAAAGTTTTAACCCACTTGAAATTAATTTTAACACAATTAACTCAGTTTTGCCAAGGTAAAGTATCAGCATGTAGTCAGTGCTTAAAAAACAGAGACACTTTTTAACATTCTCCTTTCCCTTTGACATTTGATGTGTACGTTGCACTTAGAGCACATCTCAGCGTGGGCCAGCCATGTTTCAGGCACTCAGCAGCCACACATGAGACCATCATGTTATCTTATTTTGTTCTTGTACTGCAAGTAACCATTTCTAGGAGTTATTAGGGCTTCCCTGGTGGCTCAGTGGTTGAGAGTCCACCCGCCAGTGCAGGAGACTTGAGTTCAATCCCTGGGTCGAGAAGATGCCCTGGAGAAGGAAACGGCAACCCACTCCTGTATTCTTTCCTGGGAAATTCCATGGACAGAGGAGCCTGGCGGGCTACAGTCCATAGGGTCGCAGAGTCAGACACAAGTGAGTGACTAAACTACAACAAAGAGTTCTCTAGAACCACCAGCAAAATTTCTCAAAATGTGCATTCCTGTCTGGACCCTTATTACGATCTGGTATGGTAAAAATCTGTGTGTGAGCCCTGGCATGTGTGTTTTGAAAAAGATACATAGGTGATTCTGACAGTTACCTTTTTTTTTTTTGACCTAGTTCCCCAACTGGACCACCAGGGAAGTCCCCTGACAAGTTCCTTTAATTAAAAACCACTGAGCTAGTCCAGTTTCTTCATTTTACCTATGACTAAACACATCCAGGGAGAAGGCAATGGCACCCCACTCCACTACTCTTGCCTGGAGAATCCCATGGACGGAGGAGCCTGGTGGGTTGCAGCCCATGGGGTCGCAAAGAGTCGGACTGAGTGACTTGACTTTCACTTTTCACTTTCATGCATTGGAGAAGGAAATGGCAACCCACTCCAGTGTTCTTGCCTGGAGAATCCCGAGGACGGCGGAGCCTGGTGGGCTGCCGTCTATGGGGTCGCACACGACTGAAGCGACTTAGCAGCAGCAGCAGCAAACACATCCAGTGCATCCAGCTTTCCCACGTAAGCGTACATTCACACCTAAGTCTTCCGATGACAAACTTGGCATCCTTCTTACTGTACCCTGCTTCTCACTATTGTTAACATATGTGTAAGGAAGCATACTAATATTGTACGTAGATCTTCAATAACAACAAAGGGACTGGCAACAAAAATGACTTTCAGGTTACTCTTGTGATTGCCAGGAAATTAAATGTACCATACCATACTGGTATGTGTTCCAGCTCCCATTCACATGCGCATGCAAACACACACACACACATACACACTGTCTACGTGCTCTTGTTAATGCGAGTTTCATTGTGATGGATGTGACTAGGTCAATTTTATATGAACTTCCATTCCTTTGATGTCTTTTAGACATTAGCATTAGTTTGCAGCATCATGAATTGCTCTTTTGAAACTGCTTTTTAAAAGCTTATATCAAAATTGCAGTCCATTAAAATTATTTTAATGTATTTCTGGTCATCATAACCTAATATAAAAGTTTGTCAGCTTCTCAGTTTTCAAAGAGTGAAAAACATATTCAGCTCAAGGTTTTCAGGTGAAATTTCCATATCCTGCAGCCAGCGACAGAACGGACCCGTGATTTTATGCAATTCTCTGCTGGTGAGTCACATGGCTTTCTTCTCTTTCTCTCAGAGCTGACAAGAGCAGCCCATGTCCTACACGGCAAGATAATAAACCTCAGGTCATCCAGAGGTAACGCCAGTATTGTTTTAGATGAGTCAAAAATACAGAGCAAACTATTTGTTAAAAAGCAAACTTAGTATTAAAAAAAAAAAATACTAATTCAGTATGACATGATTAAACTTACCAGATTATCTGACAGTTTTATTTAAGGCAAGTGACTGTAATTATTAAATATTTTCCTAGTTCTTTAATTCACATCCTTATTAAAAATCAGTTTGTCTGGGCTCCTCTTGGTGGCCTATTGATTTAAGACTCCGAGCTCCCAATGCAGGGCCTGTGGGTTTGATCCCTGATCAGGAAACTATTCATCAAGATCCCATAGGCCTTGTGGCAGGGCCAAAAAAATAAAACATTTTTTTAAAATAAAAAAAAATGGTGCTAATTAAAAAAAAAGCCCAGTATACGCCCACCTACAGAAATTGCAAGTAATTAACAAGGCTTATGAAATAAAATATTGGTATTCATTGTACCCTACAAATTTTGGACTGTTTAAAGAGCCATTTAACAGTAATTAGGTTGGTTTTATGGCTCCTAGTTGAAATAGTCTTGAGTCTAGATTATCTTGACTGTCTTTGAAAAAAAACAAACAGAACCTTTTTAAAGCAACACTTTTAGGTTCACAACAAAGTTGAGAGGAAAGTACAGATTTTTAGTATACCCCCTGCCCCTTCACACGCATAGCTTCCCCCCGTTATCAACAGCCTCTGCCAGATGGCACATTATTTGTAACTGAGGAACCTACCCCGTCACGTCATCACCCACAAGTTCATAGTTCCCCTTAGGGCTCACTCTTGGTGTGGTGTCTTCTTCGGGTTTGCACAAATGCATGATGACCTGTGTCCATCATTACAGTATCACATGGCGTGTTTCCTCTGCTCTCAAAGTTCTCTCTGCTCCGCTAGTTCATCCCCTCGGCCCTTAGCAGCGGCCGATCGCTATACAGTCTTCATAGTTTTGCCTCTGTGTGTGTGTATATTAGTTGCTCAGTCATGCCTGACTCTTTGCAACCCCATGGACTGTATACAGCCCACCAGGCTCTTCTGTCCATGGAATTCTTCAGGCAGAAATACTGGAGTGAGTTGTCATTTCCTTCTCTGGGGATCTTCCCGACCCAGGGATCAAACCTGGTTCTCCTGCATTGCAGGCCGATTCTTTTACAATCTGAGCCACCAGAGAAGCCCCAGTTTTGCCTCTAACTGTTTACAAATGAAAAATTCCCCCCAAGACATGAAGAGATCAAGGTCTCCAGGTCACCTGGGGACTCCTCCTGGTTGGCCCCTGTCCCTGACTTGCCTCACTTTTTCCTTGGTATGATGACATTCTCTTGTTGGAATGCCCTCACCTATGAATATATGCTGCTTTGCTGTGACAGAATGATTAAAAGCATTTTGAGGTTTGACTGCTGGACTCTGGACTCACATATACAATGGAATACGGGCGAGCAGCACGGCTTCAGGGTTTCTGAGTTCCGTCTGTCTGTTTACTGTTGGACGTTCAGTTCAGTTCAGTTGCTCAGTCGTGTCCGACTCTTTGCGACCCCATGAATTGCAGCACGCCAGGCCTCCCTGTCCATCACCAACTCCCCAGAGTTCACTCAGACTCATGTCCATTGAGTCGGTGATGCCATCCGGCCATTTCATCCTCTGTTGTCCGCTTCTCTTGCCCCCAATCCCTCCCAGCATCAGAGTCTTTTCCAATGAGTCACCTCTTCGCATGGGGTGGCCAAAGTACTGGAGTTTCAGCTTTAGCATCATTCCTTCCAAAGAACACTCAGGACTGATCTCCTTTAGAATGGACTGGTTGGATCTCCTTGCAGTCCAAGGGACTCTCAAGAGTCTTCTCCAACACCACAGTTCAAAAGCAGCAATTCTTTGGCACTCAGCCTTCTTCACAGTCCAACTCTCACATCCATACATGACCACAGGAAAAACCATAGCCTTGACTAGACGGACCTTAGTTGACAAAGTAATGTCTCTGCTTTTGAATATGCTGTCTAGTTTGGTCATAACTTTCCTTCCAAGGAGTAAGTGTCTTTTAATTTCATGGCTACAGTCACCATCTGCAGTGATTTTGGAGCCCCAAAAAACAAAGTCTGACACTGTTTCCACTGTTTCCCCATCTATTTCGCATGAAGTGATGGGACCAGATGCCATGATCTTACTTTTCTGAATGATGAGCTTTAAGCCAACTTTTTCACTCTCCACTTTCATTTTCATCAAGAGGCTTTTGAGTTCCTCTTCATTTTCTGCCATAAGGGTGGTGTCATCTGCATATCTGAGGTTATTGATATTTCTCCCGGCAATCTTGATTCCAGCTTGTGCTTCTTCCAGCCCAGTGTTTCTCATGATGTACTCTGCATAGAAGTTAAATAAGCAGGGTGACAATATACAGCCTTGACGCACTCCTTTTCCTATTTGGAACCAGTCTGTTGTTCCATGTCCAGTTCTAACTGTTGCCTCCTGACCTGCATATAGGTTTCTCAAGAGGCAGGTCAGATGGTCTGGTATTCCCATCTCTTTCAGAATTTTCCAGTTTATTGTGATCCACACAGTCAAAGGCTTTGGCATAGTCAGTAAAGCAGAAATAGATGTTTTTCTGGAACTCTCTTGCTTTTTCGATGATCCAATAGATGTTGGCGATTTGATCTCTGGTTCTTCTGCCTTTTCTAAAACCAGCTTGAACATTCACGGTTCACGTACTGCTGAAGCCTGGCTTGGAGAATTTTGAGCATTACTTTACTATTGGGCATTAGAGAGTGATTATTTCTCCACAAGTAGATTTCTTAGAACTGACTACAATAGACAGGTTTTTAAAATATTTTTTATGGAAAATACTGAGAACTGGATCCACAACCCTGTTTTCCCTTTTAACATACTTGATCACTTCAGGGAAAATTCCACTTTGTGAAACTAAGTATAATAAATAATGCAGTGGGTTGTATATGAATAGAGTTTGTGTTGCTGTTAAATGACTTTTACTATATTGAATATCTGAGAAAAATATATGTATTCGTTAGTAAGTTTAAGTTGACCAACTGATAAATAGAAGATTCCTTATTTGAAATGATCTGATGTATTTTCAGTATCCAAGATCCTTTTTTCTGTTTCTCTATTTACATTCTCTGCCTATCTGGTAGCATTTGTCTTTCTGTGCTGGAAAGTTTTATTGCATAATTAAAATGATACCCCTTATGCTGAACTCTGTGTTTGTGTTCAGGTAGCCTCAATGAAGAGCTGCTCCCTGTACCTGGGGGTTTGTTAACCAGTGCCGTTTGAGAATGTTAAGGAGAAGTGGGCTGGAAGCTAATGAGAACAACAACAACAAAAAAAACGGCGGGAGTTGGGGGGCACAGTGCGTGGCAATGTTTGCAAATCTGGTCAGGCAATGAGCAGTAGTCTCTGATACAAATGAACTGTGATGGACAAATAGGAATGATCACCATTGTGTTAGAAGAGTCTCAGATTGATATTTTTATTACATACCGTCAGGAAGATCCCCTGGAGGAGGAAATGGCAACCCATTACAGTATTCTTTCCTGGAGAAACCCATGGACAGAGGATCCTGGTGGGCTGCAGTCCTCGGGGTTGCAAAGAGTCAGATATGACTGAAGCGACTTAGCATGCACATACTTTGCAATCAATAAAGGAAACTATTTGCACATAGCCTGAAAACTATGATCTGATACTATATGGTGGTTATTTCTTAGTAATTTTTGAAGGTCTTCCAAACTAAAAACCTTGTAATTAAATCCACTCTTATGAAATTAAAAATTAAGTTAAAAATACAACTGTTCTAATAAATATTAAAGCACTGACGTGCAGCACATCAAATCTAGTTTTTTATGAACTTTAGTTTTAAAAAGTCTTCCATCTCCATAATGAATTATGTAACAGCTTTTCCTTTAATTACTAAGAACAATTCTTCATAATTCTTCGTAGAGGTTTGGTTTTAGAGTAAGGAATTTAGGTAAGTTTAAATGGATTCTTCCACTATGTGTTATTGAGATGTTGATTCCTGCTCTTTGCTAATGTTTTCACTTTATAAAGTTAATGCAGGGGCTTCCCTATGGCTCCTGGCAAATTTGGTAAACCTCAAACAATCTCCTGTTCACAGAAAGACCAGGAGGCTTCTGGAAATAACACACAACCCATTGTTACTTACATTTTCTTGCATGAAATAGCTAACATGTGATCATTAGACTGTCTCCTCTAACCTGGTGTTTTAAAAGAAGTTCAAGTGTTTTTCCTTCAAACAATAAAGTTCAATTCAAAATGCAGAAGCACCAAGCTCCCGAAAAACTCCAGAAGAATCCATGTTGTGAGGAGTATTTCAGCCCTTGGATTTTGCTCGCCTAAGAAGTTTTATCCTGAGAAGTCAACAGCGTGTGTTTTGACCCAGATCACTGTGTTAGGCAGCAGTGACTTCAGGCCTCTTATCGCTGAGCAGCCTCCCCCGGGACACAGAGTGTGTTCCAGGAGGGAGGGCAGGATGTCTGCAGGGGACTGAGAGCACTGAGGAAACACCAGAGTGTAAGAAATCCTCAGAGGGAAAGAGCAGGCAGACCCAGGTGTGCCCTGAGGAAGAGGAGAACGCTGGTTCCCGGTGCACGTTTTTGTCTGCTCTCAATAGAGGCCTTCAGCCAGGGAGCCAGGTTCTCTGCCGATGGAGTCGAGTTACCCTCCTGGACAGCCGAGGGTTTGCAGCCACCTGCCTGGGTCAGGCCTCACCTGTTGCCTTTGCCTTCCACCTCGCTCCCAAACTCGTATCTCGGCGGATCGTTTTCATTCTCTTCCTTTAGCCCCAATTATTGCCCGACACTTTGCAGAGTGTTACTCCACGGCTCTCCGTATCCGAGCCGTGCCAGCCCATCCTGGCCCCCAGCCTGCAGCTGAGCTTCAGGAACTCCCTCTGCCTGGGCCATGGCCACGTGCCAGACCTGGGAGCCAAGCTGTGGTTTGGATGCTGTGCCCGCGCCCTCTGTAACCTGCCTGCAGCTCCCTTCTCTCCCTACCTGCCCCCAGAGCCTCTGCTCCTCGAAGGCAGGTCCTGGGACTCTGTTACTTGCCAGGAACACAGTGGGCAGACAAAGGAAGTTAGTTGAAACTGCAAATCCAGCTGTCCAAGAGGTTCTGAGTTAGCCCTCTCACATTTTTGTCTCTTTTTTTAAAGATTTTTTTTTTATGATGTAGGCCATTTTTAAAGTCTTTATTGAATTTATTACAATATTGCCTCTACTTTGTTTTGGTTTTTTAACCATGGGGCATGTGGAGTCTAAGCTTCCCTCCCAGGGATTGAACTTGCACCCCCTCAAGTCCTAACCACTGGACTGCCAGGAAGGTACCCGCTTCTCTCTTTTTAAATGCACTTGAGTCCTAGAGGCACTAGTTAAGTAAGGATCAGAGCTGCTAGCTGGGCAGCAGCCCACTGCTAATCCCAACACCTGAGATGATGTCCTGGGTATGGGGAATCTTTCAAGGAGCGATCTGATAGTCTCTGGGGCGCTTGGCATCTGTGCTCCTAAAGAAAGTTCTAGAGCTGACCCAAAGGCTGGATCACAGTTCCAGTAGCAGTGACATTGCCATTTTTCTCTAGCTGTAAAAACAGTAATTTTGTATTTAAAACAGTAAGCAAGACAAACAACCATAAATAAATAAAAGCCTGTATGTGAATCTCATTGGAAAAGACCCTGATGCTGGGAAAGATTGAAGGCAGGAGGAGAAGGGGGCAGCAGAGTATGAGATGGTTGGATGGCATCACCAACTCAATGCACATGAGTTTGCACAAACTCCGGGAGATAGTGAAAGACAGGGAAAGGGTCACAAAGAGTCAGACATGAGACTTAACAACTGAACAACAACAACAACAGCAATGTGAATCTGTTTCTCTAAACAGTCATACAAAGGCAAAAAATTAAAACATGCCACAGTCTGATATGAAAAATTCAGTAATTAAGGTCCTGCATGTGAAGAGTTGACTCATTGGAAAAGACTCTGATGCTGGGACGGATTTGGGGCAGGAGGAGAAGGGGATGACAGAGGATGAGATGGCTGGATGGCATCACTGACTCGATGGACGTGAGTCTGAGTGAACTCCGGGAGATGGTGATGGACAGGGAGGCCTGGTGTGCTGCGATTCATGGGGTCGCAAAGAGTCAGACACGACTGAGTGATTGCACTGAACTGAACTGAAGTATAGAAAATCTCATAGTGCTTTAGATTTAGTTGTCATTGAGAAGATGGCAACCTGGAGACTTCTTCAGGCAGGTGGTACAGTAAAACTACCTATTTGAATTAACCATAAAGCTCTATGGGGTCGCACAGAGTCAGATACGACTGAAGTGACTTAGCAGCAGCAGCAGAAAGCTCATTTCTCTAGTTAATGAAATGCTAGAAATATAGCATCCTATAGGAACTACAACCCTCTTTGTCAGTTATTTTGAAACTGTTGTTTTGACTACATTTTCCCAAACTTTCGAATCTTTGGAAACGGCTTAGTGGTTACTGAGAGGAAAGGCCACATGCTGTTTCCATGTCAGCTGGTTTGGAGCACTCACTCTCCCCTCCATTAATGTTTTTCCAAGCACTGATTGACACTTTCCTCATAAAAAGTGCCAGGGTGGATGTAAACCTTGTAACCAGTCAACAGTTCCAAGTCTAGACCAGTGAAATGTTTCACAGACCCTTGTGTGTGCGCTCAGTTGCTCCAGCTCTGTGTGACCCCACGGACTGTAGCCCGCCAGGCTCCTCTGTCCATGGGGGTTCCCCAGGCAAGAGTGCGGGAGTGGGTTGCCATGCCCCCCTCCAGGGGATCAGCTAAACCCAGGGATCGAACCCAGGTCTCCTTCATTTCCTCCATTGCAGGAGGATTCTTTACCACTAAGCCACTGGAGAAGCCCCATACATCCTACTTTAGTCAAAAGATACCATTTTTATTTCATGTGGCATCAGTCCATTAATTTGCCCTCCTTATAATTAGTAACTATCTAACACCTTTAAGAATGTAATGTTGAAGTGAAAAGCATGTTTTACTTTGTGCATTGAAAATTTTTAATATATTTTTAATTAGTTTATATTTTATTTTTAATATTACAGTTTTATTTGTGTGTGTGTGTGTGTGTGTGTGTGTGTGTGTTTTGGCCATGCCAGACCACATGGGGAATCTTAGTTCCCTGACCAGGGGAGCCCCCTCCAGTGGGAGCACAGAGTCTCAGCCACTAGACCACAGGGAAGTCCCTGTTTTGTGCATTTAAAATAGTTTTCTAGAAAAGAAAATCAAAATTCCCTTGCACAGCCTTCTTATTTGAGGTGGATTTAATATGTACGTTGGCCAAAGACTCAGGTGTCAGAATCATTTACATTTCTTCACTTTAAGTGATCTGAGGGAGTGGTTTTGCTGTTGTATTTTTCCTTAAACCTTCATGCCCATATTTATCCATAGGTACTTAATGATATACAGTGAGAATGGAACTTAATACCCATCATAAATTAGATTTGCAGATTTGGGGAGACACAGATATTCTTCAGCCTGACCTCACTCTGACAGTCTTCAACGATCAAGCTGATCAGTTTGCCACCTTGCTTATGGAAGATTGTCCCCACTGACAGAGGCTCCATCTTAAAGGGAAAAAAATGCTAAGAGTGCTGACAGTTGTTTATAAAATACCATCATAAAGCCATCAGGCTCCACAGAGTTCTCTGATTAAATTTCATAATAACCTTAATTTATCTGACTGAATCACTTCATTAAATTTTCTCCTGGCTTCTCAAGACAGGGTAGGAAAACAGATTAAATTCCGATACTTTATGCTATTCACTGGGCCTGGTGAAATCTCTTAAGAAGTTTAAATGATAATGAAGACAGATAGTTTACCCTCAAATCTTCACAGAGATGTTTTCTATAGATTAGAAGTCATTTCATTTGTGAATGAAAAATGGCTTCTGATATATATATATGAGGAAAAAGAAACTTATTCAACTGCTCCAGGCTTAGAAGAGATTGTTGGCGTTTGGGATTAGGTGAGAAGTTCCATTCCAAGTACTTTCTAACTGAATAAATGTGAGAAGTTTTTTTGAAAGCTAAAAAGCTTTATCTTAAAGTAAATGTGAGAGGATTCTTTTAATTATGGAGAACAAGATTGTATCACATTTACCTAAAATTCTCTGTGAATATTTTGTTTCCTTTGCTATAGAAACAACGCCCAACTGTGGCTGTTGTGAAGTGTGTGTGTGTGTGTGTGTGTGGTGTATTGTGCGTGCCTGTTTTTTAATGGAGGGCTGTTTGAAGGAAATTCTGTACACATCCTCTAAAAGAGAGCAAGTCTGACAAGTTTCTCAACCACTTAGATTTCCTGTTTACATTTATTTTGAGCATTACTGTTCCCATTGTGTGTGTTGTAGGATTGATAATATGCCATGTAAATAATAATAGTGAAATAAAAATGTATGCTAAGAGTTAATTGTAATCATTAAAATAGTTTTAGTTGAGAGTGAAAAGCACATCTCACTTTTGGAAATTGCTCAGTGCTCCCATCCCTCCATCCCTCCATCCCTCCACTCGTCATTCATTTTATTCTATCAGCACTCACTGACCTCTGCTCTTATATGCACAGATGAATGAGCCTTGGGCCCTGCTCTTAAGTAGCCAGCAGCTTGTAGGTGCTTGGTCCTTTCGGTGATTCTCTTTCTTTTCATCAACATTTGTCTTCCTAGTACCTAGACCTACTAGGTACTAGGGATACAACAGTGAAAAAACAGGAATAATCTCTTCCTTTCTGAAGTTAATCTCCAGTCCAGTAATAAAAGTCAACACGAATAAAACAGAAGCAACAAATATGGAGTTGAACTTGTCAAACAGAGTAGATCTATCAATCATTTAGTACACAGACCTGATCCTTTCTTTGGTGAGAAGCTAAATAATAAATGAGATGAAAGGTTTAAAAAAAATGACTATTTTTTAGAGCAGTTGTAGGTTCACAGCAAAGTCGAGAGAATGATACAGAGATTTCTCATACATCCCCTGACCCCCTAAACACACATAGTCTCTCCCATTATCAGCATCTCTCAGCAGACTGGTACACCTGTTATAACTGATGAATCTATACAGTGACATATACCAGTCACCAAAAATCCATAGTTTATATTAGGGTCCCCTCTTGGTGGTGTTCGTTCCATGAGTTTGGACAAATGTATGACTACCATTATAGTCACACACAGATGTTCACTCTCCTAAGAATCCTTTGTGCTCCACTTACTCACCCCTTTATTCCCTTTAGCTCCTGATATTTTTACTGTCTTCATAGTTTCATCTTTTCCAGAATGTCACATAGGTGGACTCATAGCCTTTTCAGAGTAGTTTCTTTCACTTAAGAAGTGACTGACTTCTTTGCAACCCCATGAACTGTAGTCCACCAGGCACCTCTCTGTGTGAAATTCTCCAGGCAAGAATACTAGAGTGGGTTGCCATTCCCTTCTCCAGGAAATCTTCCTGACCCATGGATTGAACACAGGTCTTCTGCATTGCACGTGGAATCTTTACTGCCTCAGCTGCCAGAGAAGCCCTTCTTTCGCTTGTGTGTGTGTGTGTTAGGCACTCAGCTGTGTCTGATGCTTTGTGATCCCATGTACTACCTATTTAATGTCAAGTCAAGAAATGGCTTGACAGCTCATTTCTTTTTAGCCCTTCATAAGAGTCCATTGTTTAGTTGTATCACAATATATTCATCCATTTCATCTACTGAAGGACATCTTGGTTGCTTTCAAATTTTTGGCAGTTGTGAATAAAACTGCTATAATTATCCATGTGCAGGTTTTTGTGTGAACATAACTTCTCAGCTCCTGGGTAACTGCCAAGGAGTGTGGTTGCTGGATTGTATGGTAAGAGTATGTTTAGATTGCTAAGAAGATGCCAGACTGTCTTCCAGATGCTATACCATTCTGCATTCCCACCAGCAGAGAACAAGCATTCCTGTGGCTCCACCTCCTCTCCAGTATTTGGGGTTGTCAGCGTGCTGGAGTCTGGTCATTCTCATAGCCCTGTCGTGGTGTCTCTCATGGTTTAAATTGGTGTTTCCCTGACGACACCCTCTTTGATGAGATGCCTGTTAAGGTCTTAGGCCCACTTTTTTAAATTAGGGGAGCACTGGCTTCCCAGGTAGCCCTAGGGTAAAGAATCTGCCTGCCAATGCAGGAGACACAGAAACGGGTTTTTTGATCCCTGGGTTGGGAAGGTCCCCTGGAGGAGAGCACACAACCCACTCCAGTATTCTTGCCTGGAGAATCCCATGGACAGAGGAGCCTGGAGGGCTATGGGCCGTAGGCTTGGATAGAGTCAGACACAACTGAGTGACTTGGCACACACACACATTTTTAACTGGAGTTGTGGGATCACCCATAGAGATAACAAAACCAGATTTTAAAAGAGTGATTTCTAGACTCAGTCTTGGGAGATTCTTAGCGTTTAACTTATTGAGAACTTTACTATTTCAGTAGATTAACTATTAAATGGTTGTTCAGTTAACTATTGTAACTTCATCTGGAAAGGGTAAAAGTCAGATACCAGTTTTAAAATCCAGATCTGACTCAGATGTTAGCACGTGTGGCTGTTGTACCAGACTTTCCTGTGTAGGCAAGGACATTAACAGGACTTACCTCAGTGCCGTGCCATTCAGTTTTATTTGACTTCCCCCACTCTTCCACTGCTGTTCAGAGAGGTTGACCCAGTGAGAGATACACCGGACAGTAGCAGGAGTCAAAGAGGCAGGCTCTCTGTTTTCCTCAGGCCATGCTCTGTAAAGGGCGCACACTTAGTTTTGTTGGTGTTGTTGTTTTTATTTCAATCCAGTCACAAACCAGTATTTCTATGCCATACAATGAAAGTGAATTAACAGAAAAATGGAAATTTATAAAAAACGTATTAAAAAAAACATACACAGGGACATCCCTGGCCGTCCAGTGGTTGAGACTCTGCCTTCCAATGCAGGGGGTGTGGGTTCCATCCCTGGTCAGAGAGCTGAGATCCCACATACCTCCTGGCCAGAAAACCAGAACGTAAAACAGAAACAATATTGTAACAAATTAAAAAAAAAAAATCTTAAAAAACATACACGGTTCAAACCTGTATTAGATTTGGAAGACATACTATTAAGTTATCAAATTGCTTTAAAGTTTCTAAATACTGCCCTTTAATCTTCTGTACGACCCCCCGGGGGTCTGTCCACCAGCACAGGCTCAGCAGGGACGCTCAGCAGTCACATAAACGTCCGGTGTGTTTCACAGAGAACTTGACATCAGCTTTGTGATCTGTACCCACTATGTCCACTTGGTACTGACTTGTTATAAAATCACCTAATTTTCAAAGCTGTGCATATGAAGCAGTGAAAACTTTGATATTCGCAACAGCTCCTTAGGAACTGTGAACCTCCCCTCCCCATCTTCTTTTCTGTAGAGTCCCTTCATTTGATGCTCTTGACAGCTCTGTGAAGTCAGACTCTTTCTACCGTCCCTGTTTACCAGTGAGCTAACTCAATTTACCTGAGACTATCTGAGCTTCCCAGGTGGCTCACTGGTAAAGAATCTGTGTGTGATGCAGATTGAACTCGGGTTCAGTCCCTGGGTTGGGAGGATCCCCTGGAGAAGGAAATGGCAACTCATTCCAGTATTCTTGCCTGGAGAATTCCATGGACAGAGGAGCCTGGTGGACTATAGTTTATGGAGTCCCAGAGAGTCAGACACGACTTAGCAATTAAACAACAATGTATAGCTTGTTAGGGGAAGACGTGGACTGGAAACTCAAATTCCTGTCTCCTATTTTAGAGCTGAGACTATCCTCCTTCTATCAATAAGCTCCAGTGTTTTACATAAAATCACTACTAAGGTCAAAGCAGCAGACTGCGTTTCTGACTCTGGATCTTTTGGGGGCAATAATAGTATAATTTTCTTCACAGTGAGAGTCTTCCTTTAAAAAAAAAAAAGAAGAACCCCATCCTAGTTAATGTGAGCACTTCTCTAAATCAATTCCAGGAACCACTTGTACTGTGATGGAGTTTCCTAAGGATAAGCAGTCCTCTCATTTTAACAAGGAGAAGGCAATGGCACCCCACTCCAGTGTTCTTGCCTGGAGAATCCCAGGGATGGGGGAGCCTGGTGGGCTGCCGTCTATGGGGTCGCACAGAGTCAGACACGACTGAAGCGACTTAGCAGCAGCAGCAGCATTTTAACAAGATGAGCCCTTTGAAAGCTGCCGAACGAGTGAGTTTCAGAATTTTGAACTTGATACTGACTAATCATCGAAGAGTAATGCAGTAGCCCTTCCCACCTCTTTTAATACCGTATACTGCCTTGCTCTAGCCCTTGTTAAGTGTTCAATACATTTGATGAATAAATAATAGTAATTTTTTAAGTTAGTATAGCAAGATTTCCAAGCTTGAATTACATAAGTAGTTAAACTTCGATCTAAGAGAAGCAGATGATACCAATTCTTATGTAAAACAACTCTGTGACCAAGAGTAAGGTATTCAACAATAAAAACATTAAATTAAAAAATGGCACAGTGCATTCTGTGGGATATGCTTTCTCTGGCAATTCCTTTACTTCCCTTTTGCAGTAAAACTAACTCCCATAAATGAGGTCCCTAGTCCAAAATTTGTCAAACCTCAGAATCATTTTTAAAACTTAAAAAAGTTTTTTTTCTCTTAAATTTTTTATAATGAAAATTGTCTTCAAATACACAAGAAGTTAGGGGCTTCCCTGGCTGGAATCATGATTGCCGGGAGACATATCAATAACCTCAGATATGCAGATGACACCAACCTTATGGCAGAAAGTGAAGAAGAACTAAAAAGCCTCTTGATGAAAGTGAAAGAGGAGAGTGAAAAAGTTGGCTTAAAGCTCAACATTCAGAAAACGAAGATCATGGCATCCGGTCCCATCACTCCATGGCAAATAGATGGGGAAACAATGGAAACAGTGGTAGACTTTATTTTTGGGGGCTCCAAAATCACTGCAGATGGTGATTGCCAGCCATGAAATTAAAAGATGCTTACTCCTTAGAAGGAAAGTTATGACCAACCTAGACAGCATATTAAAAAGCAGAGACATTACTTTGTCAACAAAGGTCTGTCTAGTCAAGGCTATGGTTTTTCCAGTAGTCATGTACAGATGTGAGAGTTGGACTATAATGAAAGCTGAGTGCAGAAGAATTGATGCTTTTGAACTGTGGTGCTGGAGAAGACTCTTGAGAGTCCCTTGGACTGCAAGGAGATCCAACCAGTCCATCGTAAAGGAAATCAGTCCTGGGTGTTCATTGGAAGGACTGATGTTGAAGCTGCGACTCCAGTACTTTGGCCACTTGATGTGAAGAGGTGACTCATTGGAAAAGACCCTGATGCTGGGAAAGATTGAAGGCAGGAGGAGAAGGGGACGACAGAGGATGGGATGGTTGGATGGCATCACCGACTCAATGGACATGAGTTTGGGTGGACTCCGGGAGTTGGTGATGGACAGGGAGATCTGGCTTGCTGTGGTTCATGGGGTTGCAAAGAGTCAGACACGACTGAGCCACTGAACTGAACTGAACTGATAGCTCAGCTGGTAAAGAATCTGCCTGCAATGCAGGAGACACGAGAGACATAGGACATGGGTTCGATCCCTGGGTCTGGAAGATCCTCTGAAGTAGGGCATGGCAACCCACTCCAGTATAGATAATCCCATGGACAGAGGAGCCTGGCAGGCTACAGTCCAAGGGGTTGCAAAGTGTTGGATATGACTGAGCAACTAGGGATGCATCCATACAAGAAGTTGAAATAGGACGGTGAACATCCATCCCTGTGAACACCTCTTAGATCAACAGTTAATAATATTGACAGATTCACTTTCTCCCCCACCCTCTCCTCCACTTCCCTCTGTGTGAATAGACCTGCTCTCTCTGCGTGTCTCAGCTTGATTTAATTGAGGTAAAGCCTCATTGGTAAGAATGCTTCTTCACGGTCATGTGTGCTTCAGGTTACAGCACATTAGGAGGCGGACGATGTCAGATCGTCCCATTATTAACAGTGTTGTGCGATCGCTTGTTTGTGGTAGGAGCTGCCAGTTAGATGCAGGAGTGATGTTGGGTACCATGTGCATGGCCCCCAGCAGCTGGTCCTCATCTAAGGGCTTCAACATCCTTCAGCCCCTGCCAAGATCCAGTGTTTCCTCCTCAGACCCAGCTGGCGTTCTTCTGTGAAGCTGACCGTTCCCCCATCCTCTGATGCTTGTCTGCAGCTCCTTCTGAAAAGCCAGCGTAAATGCTCAATGCTTTCTCTGTAATTACCGTGTCTGGAATAGCTCTCACCAAATCAGACTTTCCCACCATTTCTTCAGTTCCACTCTCCTCTCTGACACAATCCAGTTGATTTACCTTATAATTTCCTGCCTCAGACCCAGAATCAGCCATTTATCCAATGGGACCTGGTTCCTTTCCTTGAAAGATGATATTTATTTATTTATTATTATTATTTTTTGACCATGCTGCACAGCATAAGGAATCCTAGTTCCCCGACCTTGTTCCCTGTATTGGAAGCTCAGAGTCCTAACCCCTGGACTGCCAGGGAACGTATAGTATTTAGAAGTAAAGAGCTGACATTAGACACACTAATTCTACTGTTATGTCATTGCTCGGTCCTTTCAGTATTCAGAACAAAGCAATGTGTGGACTTCTTTTAATCATGTGTTCATACTGGTACTCTGATTTAAATTTAAGTAACTTTCTGAACACTTTTATGTCTCTTATTTTGAACGTTTTGGTTCTCATTAATATATTTGCTTACCTCTTTCATATATACATATGAAATTACACTATCAGTGTTACAATTAAGAATGAAAACCTGAAGGGATTGAGATTTTCTTTGCAGTTCTTTTTGTACCTGGGGAGTTTTAAAAAGTACAAATTTCTATACTCCCCAGATCTATTAAGTCAGAGTCTTAGGAGTTATTAGTGTCAGCTTGTAGGTTTGTGTTTTACAAATACATTCATGCTGTCTCACCCTGGTCAGTCTCAGGATTTCTGGAAGGTGGGAGATCTGTTTGCTTTGGGTAATAAACCCCCCCTACACCTGTTCTTACTCCTTCTGAGACATTTTTCTAATTTGATTGTAATGTCATTGCTACATAATTGGCACAGGGAGAAAAATGTAAAGAAACAAGAAAGGGATTGACTGTGAAACAAAAGGAAGACCGAGAATTTGTTGGGGGGGTGGGGGCAGGGGGCGGGGTAGGGAATGTGGGGAGCTTAAGAGCAACTACCATGAAGTAACTTCATATTTTTAAAATCTGTTCTCTCCAGCATCTTCCCTACAGTTCTTCAGAGGGCTTTAAGCAGTAATCTGTCTTGAAAGACATTCTAATGTCTCTTTAATAACGGCCTGCCACTTAGCACGTATGTGGTGTTGCCGCCAGGCACTCAGTGTTTCTATACAACACCTCACCTCATCCTTGCAGTGACCCTATGCTTGCCTCATATTGTTCCAATTTTAGAGGGGAGGAAACTGATGTAAAGACTGCAGTCTCTGCTTATCTGACGGGTTTCTCAGGAAAACACCACGCTTACCTTCATGAGAGCTGGGTTCTCTAGGAAGTGGCCCTGGGCTGGGCTGGGCTGGGTGCGGGGCTCTGTGCTGGGACTCTGACGGCAGGGGCTTTGGGAGGGAGGGGCTGCCCCAAGGCTGAGCTGCGATGGGGGCTGTAGAAGTCCCAGGCCCACCCCAGAGAGCCCGGATCGCAGGTGTTCCCCTGGGGAGAGGGGGGCTGAATCTGGGACCTCTGCCTGGACGGTCACTCTGGGCCGCCCCATCCCACAAGGGGCCTTGGCCTTGGGGGAGGCGGCCTCGTAGCCCCTGCAACAGAGATCCCTGCAGCTGGGGTTAGAGGTCCTGGGGGTTCTCACAGCGCCCACCATATCACCAGTAAACTTGGTATAGTTTCTCCAAGACAAACTGTCCTTGACAAAGACTTTTTTAAAAACATTTCTGTTGATTATCCTATTTCTGTTTTTCCTATTGAAGATGTATGTTCAAAGAAGTAAAGAAAAAAATTTGCTCGTGTCCCTCATTGTAAATATAAAGGCTTTCTTTGTAACTCAATTTTTGTCAGCCTCTAACCTTCGTGTTATAGGATACTGGCCAGGCCAAATGTTTACCGTCAGATTACCTTTTACCAGGCCTTCCCTGGTGGTTCGGTGGTAAAGAATCCACCTGCCAGTGCAGGATCCCTGGCTTGGGAAGATTCCCTGGAGAAGGAAATGGCACACACTTCAGTATTCTTGCCTGGAGAATCCCATGGACAGAGGAGCCTAGTGGGCTACAGTCCATGGGGTTGCAAAGAATCAAAGTTGACTTAGCTGGCTAAGCAACAACAAACCTTTTACTGTTGTTTGTAAACATTAGATGTTTAGAATCTCTAATCCAGTCCTCAGAATTTTACTCCCTTTTTAACCATACGTGAGAGTTTCTCAAATAAGTCAGTACAGGAAACAGCCTTATGCTGCCTTAGGGGACCCCGTAGTTCCAGACCTTTCTTGCAGCTCCATCTTTCATCCTGTGTCTCCCGAAGAAGGAAGTGACTCTCTGATCCTGCCTGTCTGTCTGTCCCAGCAGTCTGTCCTCTGCATGAAGCTGAAGCAGAGGGCTGCGTGCTCCTTACCTGGTTCAGAGACTTCCTGCCAGCAGTTTGTTTGGGCTTAGTGGTGCAGGGCTGAAGTAGGGTGTCCCTGACCCCCTGGCCTTCCTCTCCCTTGTGTAGGGGGGTCAGTGCTGTCAGCAGCAGACAGTCCTGACGGTTTCATCTGAATTAGTCCAGGCTGTAGTTTGAAAGTGTACTATTCGTTACCTTCTTGCTTTGGGGGCTATATCTATCTTCATTTCTATTGGAGGCTCTTGAAATACATACATGCATACAGTATCATTTCTTGATACAAAGGAACTTACTTACAAAACAGAAAGGGACTCAGATTTAGAGAATGACCTTATGGTTGCCTGTACACACTGTTACATTTAAAATGGATAACCAACATGGAACTTTGCTCAGTGTTATATGGCAGCCTGGATGGGAGGGGAGTTTGAGGGAGAATGGATGGATACATGTCTATGTATATGACTGAGTCCCATTGCTGTTCATCTGAAAATGTCATAACATTGTTAACTGGCTATACCTCAATGCAAGATTTAAAGTTAAAAAAGAAAAAATCATTTCTCAGTACTCCAAATTTTGGCACCCACAACATAATTTGTTTACTTTATCATATTCTCTAAACTAGAAATGAAATGTCTTAAAATTATGTGTATGTCATATACTTTAATGTATGGTTAAAAGACAATATAATAAAAAAATGACATTAAAATTAGTGGTAAAATCCATTTTATCATTAATTACCTTTAGTTTCTTCTTTCTAATTTACTGTAGACTGTGTGTGTCTACGGCTTTGGAGAGAAAACAAGATAAAGACTTTAAACTTCTTTAATTTTTTAAATTTATATCTTTAAATTTTTAAACTCCCTTTAAAGAAGTATCTTAGAATGATATAACTGGGAGATGATATAGGGGAGATCAGTAGAAAACAGAGTGAAGTAAAGTACTTACTTGTTCTTTTTTAAAAAGAAACAGCTTCACACTAAGTGCGATGCATTGTATGATATGGCCTATTACCTCGTGACTGTCTTATTTTAGAAGATAAAATTCTCATGACATCCTTTGCTTTTAAGTGATTGATAATAGATGACTGAGTGATTAATAATTGAATTAGCTTTCTGGCTTTTGTGCTTGTTTTAAGAATTTGCTAAAGCTGGGTTTTGTTTTTGTTTTAATGCTACCTAAAGTTTGGTTGTGTCCGTGAATGAAGAATGTTTCTAGCTGTGCCCTGTGTATGAACCTCTGGTTATGAGCACTATTTCTCTGAGTCTACTCTAAGCTGTGCTTGTAGTGTATTCTCTGTTTTATTCCTAAATCACGTATGGCAACCTCTGTGGCTATCAACAAACTGTATAGCTTACTGTGATGTTTAGCCTCCTTATACAAAAGGAAAAAATATCAAGTTATTATATGAACTGTTTTCTAGTGAGTAAGTCTTATTAATAAAAAATTATTAAAACAAGTTTAAAAGGAAGCTGAATAATTCCTAAAAACTTTTATATAAACGTATGTTCAATATAGAAACCAAGGAAAACCAGGACATAAGACAAATATTATCTACAATCTCACCAAAGAGACAATTACTGCTTATAACTTGCCTTCTAGTTATTTCTGTGTTTTCCTTTTTGTATTTGAGATCATATGGAGCAAGCAGTATACATAATTAATGTATGTCTCCTACTTTTAAAAACTAACATTATATCATAAGGATATTCTGCAAGAATTATTTTTCTTTAACATTTTTATGGTTAAATACTATTCAATTGCATAAGTGCAGCATAATTTTCTTGACTAGTCTTCATTATGGACATTCTGTTTGTTTCTAGTATATTCGCTGGTATATGTTGTACTGAACTTTTATGCCTAATATCTTCCCTGTGATTAGGGTTATCCCCCTTGAATACCTTCCCACTTCTGAAATTTTGTATTCAGAAGGAAGGTTACTAAGGATGTTGGTACATACAGGTTAGATGGTTCTACAAAGAACTCTACTAAGTTACACTGTTTGTACTCCCCGTGGGCTTCCCTGGGGGCTCAAAGGGTAAAGCGTCTGCCTGCAGTGCAGGAGACCCCGGTTCGATCCCTGGGTTGGGAAGATCCCTTGGAGAGGAAATGGCAACCCACTCCAATACTCTTGCCTGGAAAATCCCATGGACAGAGGAGCCTGGTGGGCTATAGTCCACGGAGTCGCAAAGAGTCGGACGTCACTTTCACTTTCACCTCATGAAAAGGGTTTGAAGTCTTTGTGATCCTAAAAATGTTAGGAACCACTGATGTGTGTTTAGAAAAAGAGATTTTTATGTTTCTCAAGCATAGCAACATGCTTCAACCAAAGTAGATATGCGGGAAATTTGTTGAAACTAGGATCTTGGTGGGACCTCCATGAGACTGAAACCAAGACTGCCTTTCAGGAAATCAGGAGTAAGGTGTCTTGTGCTGTGTCTTCTGTGCTTAGTTGTGTCCGACTCTTTGGAGTCCCACAGACCGTAGCCCACCAGGCTCCCCTGTCCATGGAATTTTCTAGGCAACAATCCTGGAGTGGGTTGCTGTTCCTTCTCCAGAGCAGAAGGTATATACTCATAAACTTATACATAAAGTGACACTGAAAGAAATATTTGAATGCTCCCGGGTAGGGGCAGAGGAGAAGGCAGTGGCACCCCCCTCCAGTACCCTTGCCTGGAAAATCCCATGGGTGGAGGAGCCTTGTATGCTGCAGTCCATGGGGTCACTGAGTCACACACGACTGAGCGACTTCACTTTCGCTTTTCACTTTCATGCATTGGAGAAGGAAATGGCAACCCACTCCAGTGTTCTTGCCTGGAGAATCCCAGGGACGGGGGAGCCTGGTGGGCTGCCGTCTATGGGGTTGCACAGAGTCGGACACGACTGAAGCGACTTAGCAGCAGCAGCAGCAGCAGCAGCAGCAGCAGGGGCAGAAGACCAACAGTTTAGATGGAACTAGAAGCTGAATGCTGTAACTCTTCCTCAGTGTCAGTTTGAAAACCTTATTGCATTTACTTCATATTTATCAGGCAAATAGAAGATTTTTGAAACCATTCTCTGTTTCTGTGAAATCAGAATAGGAGGCATAGTGGCCCAGTCCTGTGTGCCTGAGTGAGCAGCTGACACTAATTTCTATCTTTCTCTGCAGAAATAGTGCTTCCATGATAGCTCAGTTGGTAAAGAGTCTGCCTGCAACGCAGGAGACCCTGGTTCGATTCTTAGGTTGGGAAGATCTGCTGGAGAAGGGATAGGCTACCCCCTCCAGTATTCTTGGATTTCCCTGTGGCTCAGCTGGTAAAGAATCCATGTGCAGTGCAGGAGACCCCAGTTTGATTCCTGGGTTGGGAAGATCCCCTGTAAAAGGGAAAGGCTACCCATTCCAGTATTCTGGCCTGGAAAATTCTATGGACTACAGTCCATGAGGTCACAAAGAGTCAGACACGACTAAGTGACTTTCAGTTTCACCTTTTCTTTGTGCAGAAACAAAGTCACATGAAATGAGATATAGTCTGTTTTCTTACATCCTGATAGGCACCTGGGCTCGTGGGCCTCATAGCAAGTTACTACTAATTATTGAAATGCTAATAGGATTTAGTATTTCTAGAAGATTATTTATATGAAATATGTATGAAATATAAGTAATCTTCTAGAATATTCTGTATATGAAAACAGCCCTTTCTGAACTATTTATTACTAATTCTGGCTGATAGTATTGGTTTGAAAGTAAATTTTTTATTGAGATTAACAGTGATTCTAAGGACTGTATTTTAGCTTTTGTACTTCAGAAATCTTAATGATATTTATCAGTTTGTTTAGTTATAAGGTATGAAAGGCTCATGAGTGCCTCTGTCCCAGGAGAGAATAAAGTGGTTCAGAATGTGGGCTCTGGCACCAGAGGCCCTAGGTCTGTGTCTCGCCTTTGCCATCCCCACAGTGTGTGGCTTTCAGCAAGTCCCTCAGACCCGTGCCTTGGTTTTCTCATCTGCAGAATGGAACAGCCCTGATACTCAGCTCCAAGGCTGATGACAAGGATGACTGGAGACAGGTGCTTGTTGCATCACCAGGGTTCTACCTCCTCCTCCCCCTGTCATCACCTTGGAAGTCAACATTCAGTAAAACACGATCGGTGACAGATTGGTTTACCCCGGTGGTCTTTTTTTTTTTTTTTTTTCAATTCCTTTTTCTTTTTTAAACCTCTGGAGGCTCTGTACTGACTTTGCAGACTTGGAGCGTACTCTGACACCTTGGCCACTGCCTTTCCTGTGCCTTTTTCCCCTCTATCTCTAGATAACACGATAAATATCTTGCTTACCTTCGAAGTACCAAGTACAAGAAGGAAATGTTTGTTTTGTTTTATAATTTTATCTATTTATTTCTGGCTGTGCTGGGCCTTCATAGCTGCTCAGGTTTTTCTCTGAGGTGCACAAGCTTCTCATTGAGGTGGCTTCTCTTGTTGTGGAACAAGGGCTCTAGGGTACAGGCGGCTTCAGTAGTTGCCCTTCCCAGGCTCTAGAGCACAAGCTCAGCAGTTGTTCTGCACGAGCTTCGTTTCTCTGCAGCAGCTTCATTTCTCTGCAGCATGTGGGATCTCCTGTATTGGCAGGTGAATTCTTTACCACTGAGTCACCAGGGAAGTCCTCGGGAATGTTTTTAATAAGGAAAAAAAAAAACTGAATGATTAATGGCAAAATAAAACTGAAGCATTTAGTGAGACTTGACTGTCCCAAGTACCACACTTATTATGCACCAGAATTTTACCACTGGTCGTGAAGGGCTATCAGATCTGGTTGCAGTCATGTTTGACCCGCCGAGGTTGGTTGGGATGTGTCAGAGCAGTGACATTTAGCATCTCTGATGGACTGGCTTCCCTCTGCTCATGGAAAGGTGCTTCCCATTTCTCTTCAGCAGCTGTGGTTCTGCTTCCCACAGAGCCAGGATGTTTCATGAACTGGAATGAACTGTGAGTGAGTCCTGCCACAGAGCGAAGCTGCCCCTTGGGCCTCAGGTTCTTGTTCATTTAATAACATACCTAGCTTTTAGCCTTGTTGAGTGCTGGCTCAGTTGGTAAAGAGTTGGTGATGGACAGGGAGGCCTGGTGTGCTGCGATTCATGGGGTTGCAAAGAGTCGGACATGACTGAGCGACTGAACTGAACTGAACTGACCTGGCCTGCAATGCAGGAAACCGCCTGCAGCACGGGAGACCTGGATTCGATCACTGGGTTGGGAAAATCCCCTGGAGAAGGGAATGGCAACCCACTCCAGTATTGTTGCCTGGGAAATCCCATGCACAGAGGATCCCGGGGAGCTACAGTCTCTGGGGTCGCAGAGTCGGACACGACCGAGGGCGCACGTACACTGGCGTCGCGTCTCCTGCCTCCTCCCCGTGTGTCCCCTCCACTCGTCACACCAAACCATCTGTAGTCCCCTGAGTATTCCCTGTTCTTTTTAATGCTTTTGTGCCTTTGACTGAGTCTAGAATGGCTGCCCAGCCCCACTTCTTACCCCTGCTTCTTATCCCCCAACCGTGCCCCCCCTCACCCCTGTGCCTCAATGTCTGCAAACCAGATCCAGCCTCTCCCAGCCTCCCTTCCTTTGCGAAGAAGCCCGGGCCACCTGCTAATACCTCGGAGAGCGTCTAGCAGGAAGCTTCAGACCTGTAACAAATATTTGGATAACCAGAAGAATGGTTCTTTCGCCTTTTAATGATACATGTAAATACTGACCTGAACATCAGATAACACTCACGATAGAGCTACTGTATCCCTGGAGAAGCACGCCCCCTTGAGAGCAAGCCTGCTGCCATTCAAAACTAAAATGTCAGAACATTTATTACTGAATGACCCCAATCTACTCTGTATGTTTCTTTCTCACATATATAGGTTTCCTTGTCACCACCTCCTAAAATGGATTTCTTGTCACAACACAGTAGTAAATGTTGTCCCATACTTTAAAATGGTGTATCTGCCCTGGGAACGTTGAGGTATTTTCTTCCTTGAGGTGATATTACTTTTTTCAGATTTGCAAGAGATTATCTTATACCAATCACAGCGTCTGTGCTTTGAAGCCCCACACGGCAGTGCTGTTTTTCGAGCTGTGATGGAGGCAGGCTTCAGGGCAGAGCGAGGACGCACTCCAGACATCTCGGAATGTACAGCAGCAACACCTGCCTTGAGGGTGCTCCGTTCACTCCAGAACTCCTTCCCTGGAAGGATGAAAGCACTGCTTGCTCAGCTTTCTAAAGGGTATTCCCGACTGTCTCTTTGAACACAAAGGCTATGTCTGACTTCTTTCTGCTCTCCCTCAGTAAAATGCTTTCATATCCTAAGCATTATTGATGATCCTGGTGGTGACATACTTTTCAAGAAAGTTTTCAGGAAGATTTGGAAATCATTAGGTGTCTTCACTGGGATCGCCAGATGTGAAGGAGAATGAAGAATTAAACTGTCTGTTTGGTTTGACTGGTGTTAGATTATGAAGTTCATTGTTAACATTGTTGTTCAGTCGCTCAGTTGTGTCCAACTATTTGCAACCCCATGGACTGCAGCACACCATGCTTCCCTTTACTTCACTGTCTCTTGGAGTTTGCTTAAACTCATGTCCAATGAGTCAGTAATGCCATCCAGTCATCTCATCCTCTGTTGCCTACTTCTCCTCCTGCCTTCAATCTTTCCCAGCATCAGGGTCTTCTCCAATGAGTCGGCTTTTTGCATCAGGTGACCAAAGTATTGGAGCTTCCGAATCAGTCCTTTCAATAAATATTCAGGGTTGATTTTCTTTAGGATTGACTGGTTTGATCTCCTTGCTGTCCAAAGGACTCTTAAGAATCTTCTCCAGCACCACCATTTGAAAGCATCAATTCTTTGTTATATTAGTGGAAAAAAGCGAAGGATAGGATTAAATAAGCACGTCCCTGGATTAAAAAAAGAAAAAAGTTGTAACAGTGTGGTCCCTAGGGACTGATGAAGGACTTACTCTTTTAAAATATATTAAAAATAATTCGGGGACTTTCCTGGCCATCCAGTGGTTAAGATTCTGCTCTTCTTATGCAGGGGGGTTGCAGGTTTGATCCCTGGTCAGGGAGCTAAGATCCACGTGTCTTGTAACAAATTTAATAAAAGACTTTAAAAATGGTCCACATCCAAAAAAAATACAAAAAAATAAAGATGATCTGGAAAGGAGAGTGGAGAATCTCAGCGCTTCTAGGTAAGCAAGTGGAGCTGATAGGCACAGCTGAGAGAAGGTTCCACAGTGGGTGGGCAAAGGAGGAGCAGATGTGGGGGGCTTGTTTTTCTGCTGGTTCAGCTCAGTGGGTCCTCTGTCTTTACCTGACAGAATGCTGTGGCTGTTCCTTTGAAGGGTCTATTCAGCAGGGTTAATTTCTTGCTTCTCATCCTGCTAGGCTATTTGGCTTTTAAATGTATATTGCCACTCTCCACTGCATATATAATATATATGCATACGTACATTATTCATGTGTTTAAAAATCTTCACAGATTTTAATTTACCATTTTCTCCCCTTGCTTTGCCTTTGTCTTTCTCTCCTCACTCTTCCCCCAATCCTTTCCTTATTTTTAGATAGGTCATTTTGTGGGAATAATGTGGTGGGACCTGTATTGTGAAATGTTGACACTTTTATTAAAATATTTTGTGTAACTTATTATATGCTGTTTTTAGGATGAAAATACCACTTAGCAGCTTTCTTTTTAAAATTCAGTAATTGCTCATCTCCCAAACACAGAGAGTTAAAATCTGCCCAACTGTATCTTTTTATGATTTCTGAGAGGTGTTATAATCTGCCTTTTATTACTTGTGGGAGATGGGGCTTTTAAATGACGTTGGTGTGACTTGTTTTTACAGTCCTGTCTTAAGGTCTGTACTCTTGCCACTGAAATCATGGCATAAACTTTGACAAATATACCTTCATCACCTTTTGAAATCTGCTACAAAATGATCTATTGATCAGTTGTTTAGTACTTAGAGTTGATTCTTAAAATTCAGTTCGCATCAGCTAAAAATGTAGTACTATATATTCACAACAAGAAATATTGTTTTAAATCTGTAACAAATGTATGTGACTCAGTTAATGAGCTAAGGCATGAAAAATAGTTATTTGGATTTCATAAAGGTGTTTAAATTGCATGTTTCATAGACCTCTTGGTTAGCGGTGTATGGTAATTAACTTTGATCTAGGCCGTTAAACAGTCTCACAAACAAAAATTTTCTGTAAAAGGATAACCAGTGTATTATCCTTTTATTTGTAGACATTAACCTATACTCTGGTCCTTTATTTGCCCATTTCTTCTTTTCATTTATTCCTTCTTGAGTACTGTCTGGTAGTTTTCTGACCTGATTTAGAATCTCTAGTTTATTTCTGTTTTGAAACAAGGACCAAATTTAACAGGAGACCATTGGTGAGATAAATTGGCCTACAGGCTCAGATTAACACCAGCAGATTTACTTCCTTGTGTTTATATAAAGTACTCATTTTCCATGAAATAACAAACTGCACTTGCAGGCATGATTTATTCAAATCTGAAGAAGAAAAACTAAAAAAGGATTATTTAAGGTTTAGAGTCATAGGGAAAGTAATGTTTTCAGTTATCTCACTCAGATTCTCAAAATACTTTCGTTGTTATTTTTGTTTGGTTGCTAAGTCACGTCTGATTCTGTGCAACCCCATGGACGGCAGCATGCCAGGCTTCCCTGTCCTTCACTATTTCCTGGAGTTTGCTCAAACTCATGTCCATTGAGTCAGTGATGCCATCCATCCATCTCATCCTCTGTCCCACCTCTTCTCTTCTTGCCCTCAGTCTTTCCCAGCATCAGGGTCTTTTCCAAGGAGTCGGCTCTTTTTATCAGGTGGCCAAAGTATTTTTGGAGCTTCAGCTTGGGCATGAGTCCTTCTAATGTATATTCAGGGTTGACTGGTTTGACTCAAAAATGCTACCTTAAACCAAATCCAGCAGTGACATAGCCAGTGGATGCAAAGCCAGTTTATATTCCAGCAAATAAATAGGTGACACAACCTGGAGCAAGACATTCCCCATTTGTTCAGTCCGTGAAGAAACGCACTTTGAGTACCTACTGTGTACACACAGATAACCACCCTGAGAACCTTTGTCTGGGGAGAAACCTGAGAACAGATCCTAAGGCAACTCGAGAAGGGCAGTGTTAGAAGTATTCTGGGACCTGAGAGGAGGGGTGGGGTTCAAAAAGCTGCTGGCTTGAGCTTACGTCATAGCTAACAGAACAGGACATTAGAGGTGATAGTGTTAATACAGAAAAGGATCTGGTATGAAATCTACCCCCTTTCAGCTGTAATTTTAACTTCTATGTTAACAATGGAAAGTTTATATTACTAAGGAATTTGCAGTTTACCTTCCTTATGCATTTAAAAAAATGCAGTACATCGACATGGTTTTTAAAAAGTAAATTTTTATCACAATCTTAACCATTTTGATCAATTACTTTAATTTGGTTCAACTACATTTTGTTTAAAATTATACCATATGCTTCTGGGGAAACATGATGGATTTTACCCAGACTTATTAATATTACTGCCAACCACTTTTAATTTTATTTATTTGTTATTTTTATCAGAAGGTAATCCTTTTTCTCGCTGATGACCCACACCCTCCTCCATTTCCAGTTCTGCCTTTATTGCCAATGGAGGCATTGCCATTGGTCTTAAAATGTATTTGAATAGGGTCCTTTTCCATAAGAAAATGCATCCTACATATTCAGGGACTGATAAAGCCTCTATTTGGATTTTCCCAGTGGCTCAGACGGTAAAGAGTCTGCCTGCAATGCAGGAGACCCCAGTTCGATCCTTGGGTCAGGAAGATCCCCTGGAGGAGAAAATGGCAACCCACTCCAGTATTCTTGCCTGGAGAATCCCATGAACAGAGGAGCCTGGAGGGCTACCAGACCTGACTAACACTTTGACTTTTTCACTTTTCAAGGTCTCTGTTTAATCTTGAGTGTATCCGTTTTAAACCCTGATTGAGCAAGTTACTTGACTGCACCCCCTCTCCCCACTGCCCACCTCCCATGCCCCAAATGGACCCCACTGCCCACCTCCCATGCCCCAAATGGACCACTTATCCCCAGTCCAGCGCACTCAGCTCTCAGCCCTCCGGAAGGAGCCAGAGTGGTGGTCTTCATTAGCACAGGATGTCAGCAGGGGAAGGGCGAGCTCAGAATCTAGCTCTAGGTACCAGAGAGAGACCGCACCCCCAGCCACATCCTGCCGCAGGCAGGCTGGGGATGCCCAGCCTGTGGGCACACCCTGTGTCTTCTGAACTCCTTGACTATCTCCTCCCCCTGCCCCACCTCCCTGATCTCTTCCACTTCTTGGGCTTCTTGGCTCATAATCAAGTGCAGCTAGAGAAGGGATGCTAATGTGATTTTTCTAATTAAAGGTGTTTTTTTTTTTTTTAATCAAGAGGGCTTTTAAACTATAGAATTTAGTTTGACCTGTTAAGTCCTAAGCTCTGTGGCTCAGGCAGAATGACAACCGAATTGCAGGCGGCCATCAGCGGCAACCACGTCCCAGAGCAAGCCACCTTCTCAGGACCTCTGGTGTGTGCAGGAGCTCTTCATTACCAGCTTAGCTTTCGAGGCTTCCGTGGCATTTCAGAAACATGCCTGCATTACTTTCGCTGGCTCTAAATTCCTTTGTGTTCGTATCATTTCTACCAGGGCATGACTGTCTCAGGAAGATACCGTAAGGGTGATTTGGGGGTGATGGGGAGCTTTGTAAATTGTGAGATGTAAAGTGAGTAGTCTGACCTGATTCCTGACAATCCCCTATTTCCATCTGGGAATAGGTGATTCTGTTTTTCAGTACATTTCCACCTTTACGAACATACTGATCTTAGAAGATGACCCACCGATTCCATCTTCCATTTCTGGTCAACAGTGACCCGTTGATTTCGACTGTAAAGGGAATCAGCTGGTGCTTCTGAAGGTGTATGAACACCAGTGAGTCACAAAGCCAACTCAAGTCTCATTCAGTATCCAGGAGCAGGAGCGTGTATCCTCTCTCTCCAGGGAGCTTAGTACTATTACACTGTCTGCCTGCATCCTTTGAATCACAGAACGTGGCGATTTGACAGGACTTTTCTTAACTGACTTGAAGTCAGGCAGATAGTTCTCCGATTGGTTTTGCCTTCCTATTTGAGAAGTGAGCAAATCCAAGTTTTTTCCAGTGACTATTATATAGCATTACTAAGAGCACAGCACTGTGCAGGGGATATCGAGTTCTTCTCTTGCTGAATTCCTCGAGTGTTGCCGGTATCAGTAGTCTCTCTGACCGAGCCCCTCTTTCCTGGCCCATGTGCTCCATTCTCGTCCTTCATCTCAGGCTCCCTCTCATAAACCAGGCGGAAATGGTAGGATCCAGGCATCTATTTGTAAATGCTTACTGAGGATCACATGGCCGGAGAAGCACTGGGGGTGCAGTGGTGCGTCCCATGGATGTGGTCCCTCCCCTTTCGTGGAACTTACAGTTTAGCGCCGAGTTGGAGGGCAAGGGCCAGATCCATTCCCATTTGCCTGTCTTTGTACATGAGGTTTTGCGGGAACACAGCCCTACCCATCCACCCTGTCTGTCTGCTCTGGGCACTCTAGTGACATCTTCTTTGTAGTGACCCTGTGGTCCAAGAGCCTGGAGTGCTTCCTGCTCCAGAGGGTGAGGTGAAGAGGTGAGTACAGGCAGGAGCCGGCAATGTCCCAGGAAGAGCATCCACTCTCTTGGGGAAGAGGACCAGTGTGGAGCCTGCAAGCAGGAGAAGGGACCTATTCATACCTGAACTTCAGGGAAGTCACTTTGGCTACGGGTTTCCCTGGTGGCTTAGTGGTGAAGAATCCGCCTTCCAACGCAGGAGATGCAGGAGATGGGGCTTTAATCCCTGGGTCAGGAGGATCACCTGGAGAAGGAAATGGTAACCCACTCCAGTGTTCTTGCCTGGAGAGTCCCATGGGCAGAGGAGTCTGCTGGGCTACAGTCCAGGGGGTCACAAAGGAGTTGGACACAACTGAGCGACTAAGCCACCACCACCACCACCCCTGCTTTGGCTGCAGAACAGTAATGACGAAGGACAGTGAGTGCAGCGTTGGAATGGGAGGCACTAGCAGCTAGGAATCAGGAGCATGGCCCTGCCTGGATGCACGCTTCACCCTGCCCTGTACTGATCCTGGCATTAGGTCACTTCTCTGTTGGCTGTTTCATCTATACAGTGTGTGTGCCTATGCTCAGTTGTGCCCGACTCTTTGTGACCCCATGGACTGTTGCCCACCAGGCTCTCTGTCCATTGAATTCTCCAGGCCAGAGTACTGGAGTGGGTTGCCATTTCCTCCTCCAGAGATCTTCCAGACCAAGGGATCAAACCTGGGTCTCCTGCATTGCAAGCAAGTTCTTTACTGTCTGAGCCACAGGGGAAGAGATGATTGGATGGCATCACAGACTCAATGGACATGAGTTTGAGGAAGCTCCGGGACTTAGTGAAGGACAGGGAAGCCTGGCAGGCTGCAGTGCATGGGGTCGCAAAGAGTTGGACACGACTGAGTGGCTGAACAGCAACAACAATAAATACATGTGAAGCACTTAAGGACAGAGTATTTGCATTCATCACTGTTCTTCCTATTCTAGTAATCCTGTTGAGAGGTGAGTGTGGACTGTCCTAGGCCTTTGCAATGTCCACAAATTGTTAGTTGATCTAAGAAAGATATGGAAGATTTTATGGGAGCCAGGTTTGAGGATAATAATCTAGAAAGTGCATCTGAGAACTGTTCCACCTGTTAGAAGTCAAGGCACAGGTATGTAAGTATTTTAGACAGAGGGCTGGACATCAAATGAGGTCTTACTGACAGTTTATGCAATCCAGATCTAAGTATCATGGTGGTGGGTCACATGAACCCTTACACGTTCAAGAAGGAGGGTTATCTTTAAGGAGCTGTCTTCTTGATGCTAGGAGAATGCTGCTCTTTGGGAATGAACAGGTATTTCTGCTGATGGGGGCGGTCTGGTTGATGCATCATGCAAATACGCGATGCACGGTGGAGGGCAGGGAGGAGGACAAAGGGCAGAGGAGAACTTTTGTGTTTAAATTTTTCTTGTCCTGCCATAAAATACGAATCTTATTCCACCACAGCGAGGATGTGGAGAAAATGGCTGGATTCCGGAGCCACGCGGGCGGTGGGACTGGCTCGAGTCAGTGATTGTTCAGATGTCGGAACAGGAGGCTGGGGATGAAGTGGAGGGCTTGCATTTGATCAGTTGAGTGGATGGGGGTTCCCAGCCCCAAGGTGGGGAAAACAGTGAATGAAGCAGATATGTGCTGTGGAGTCACAGCAAGTTCATTCCCGGGCATCTTAAGTTCAGGTGCCACGGTGATGAACCCAGAGATGAGAAGCGAGATGTGGGCTGAGGACACAGAGGGAGGAAGGATCGAATGAACCTGGTCACCTCGCTGGGGAGACGAAGAGATGCTAGAGCGAGGAGGAGAACAGGCAGGCTCCTAACAGGTCTAAATGGAATACCAGGAGTCAAAGGTTAGGGACTCCCCTGGCAGTCCAGCAGTTAGGACTCTGCTTTCATTGCCAAGGGCCCGGATTTGATCCCTAGTCAGGGAACTAAGGGGAGAAGGCAATGACAACCGACTCCAGTGTGCCTGGAGAATCCCAGGGACGGGGGAACCTGGTGGGCTGCCATCTACAGGGTTGCACAGAGTCGGACACGACTGAAGCGACTTAGCAGCAGCAGCAGCAGCAGCAGGGAACTAAGATCCACAAGTCACTTGGCATGACCCAAAAATAGAAAAGTCAAAGATTAGACAAAGAGAAGATCAAAACAACTTTTGAAGAAAGATGAGCATGAAGTTTGAATCCATTAAACATTCTCTTGTTGAGGTGGGTGAGCCTGAGAAATGTTTATATTCGTGAGTCTCACATCAGCACCTGCCCACCGAACCACAACAGATGTCTCCTGCCGTGGGTACCTAGATCTCACTCACTGTCGTGTTCCACATTCTTCCCATAAGCAGCTTTCCTCCAGTGGAATATTAGACACCGCAGAGGATGTCCTGGGATGGCTGAGGACCTGTTCAGTCTACTTTTCTGAACCTATTTCCCGCCCCTCACTCTTTTCCTCTCCAGTTACTAGTTCACTGGAGCCTTGATGTGAAAAGTTGAAGGGAGAGACTGAGTCTTCCTCCTTTTCGTGGGGTTCTTGGTTCAACATCAACATCTTGAGTCTGGTATCTTAGAGTTTTATAAGGACTTCTCTATTTTAATTTGATTATTGCAGTACTTCCCATGGGCTTACCATGGTGGAGCTAGTGGTAAAGAACCTGCCTGCCAGTGCAGGAGACATAAGAGATGAGGGTTTGATCCCTGGGGAGGGAAGATCCCCTGGAGAAGGACATGGCAACCCACTCCAGTATTCTTACCTGGGAAATCCCATGGACAGAAGAGCCTGGTGGGCTACAGTCCATGGGCTCTCAAAGAATCGGATGTGACTTAGCGACTCAACAGCAAGTGCCTGCTACTTGCCTAGGTGTGCAGTGGTCAGAAGCCTGATGCGGAAGGCTTATCCACGTGTACCTGAACAAAGGTATCACCCTTAGATGGTTGGACGAGGTGCCTCATGTTACACTTAGTTCTGTGCTATAGGATGAAAATTGTGGGAAAACTTTGAAATGGATCCAGAAGGTCCCTGGGTGCATTTTCCAACTCAGCTTTGCAGGTTATCTCATCCCTGCATGAACTCCAACCTGTTTCACAATCCTGTAAATGATAGAAAAATGATAGTAACTCACAAGAGTCTTGTCCACTGAAATGGAAACCGTGTCCTGTGGAATGCAGTTGGTTATTGCCCTCTGGGTATGGACCAGTTTGACCAGTTTTGCATTTATTTTTCAATTGTTTGCAGTATTCTTGATGTTTATATATTTGTCTGTTTTTCACCAGGTCATTCAAAGGATTCACCTTTGAACTGGTTGTAACATCTTATGATTCCTTCTCAAAATTAATGGGTCAGTAAAAATCTGTGTCCCTTGTTCAGCAAAAAGTTCTTGTCATCCGTGCCCAGGTGTGTTTATACCTGGAAGACTCACAAGGAAATGCCGGCTGTGCGTGGCTGTACCAAAGGGAAGGCAGGAAGACTTGCCTTTCACGATATACCATTAAGGATCCTATGAATGTTGTATCACATGCTTAGAGTATCACCTAAACAAAGAGATTGTTGTTCAGTTGCCAAGTCGTGTCTGACTCTGCGGCCCCCTGGACTGCAGCATGCCAGGCTTCCCTGTCCTTCACTATCTCCTGGAGTTTGCCGAATCTCATGTGCATCAAGTCGGTGATGCCATCCAGCCATCTCACCCTCTGTCATCCCCTTCTCCTCCTGCCTTCAATCTTTCCCAGCATCAGAGTCTTTTCCAATGAGTCAGCTCCTCACATCAGGTGTCCAAAATACTGGCGCTTCAGCTTCAGTATCAGTCCTTCCAATGAATATTCAGGGTTGATTTCCTTTAGGATTGACTCGTTTGATCTTGCAGTCCAGTGGACTCTCAACATACATTTGTTAAGTTCCTTTTTGAACTCTCTCAAGTCAGTCCTCAGCTAGCCCTTACTAAAACTTTGACATTGACTAAATTCACTGTTGAATTAGCTGACTTTCCAAAGAGACCCTTGTCTCTAAATAAAACACCACTGGACAGCAACCTGCGTATCAGCCTTACTTCTGCACTCTTGAAAGTCTTTAACTTGACTTTTCAAAATAGCTCTAACACTGTAGAAAAATGTCGGTCAGATGGTATGAACTCTTTTATAACTGTCTTCAGGACTCTGGGCATCCTGGCTTGACGGGGAGGGAGGGTGGCAGAGAGTTAGCCGGGTCTGCAGTCCTGGTTCTGACCGGCTTACCTGCCCCAGACCGGCCACACACAGCCTGTAGCCTCCTTGTCAGGTTACAGCCGGCAGCCCTTCCTTTAAGCCATTGGAGCTCAAGCCTGCTGCATACTGAAAACACCTGGAGCGTTCTTAAAACTCCAAACGTTCCCACCCGTTAAATCTTGATATCTGAGGGGTGGGACTCTGACATCAGTGTATTTAAAGCCACTGAGGTGCGGCTGATGCTGAGAAACATGGCTGTACAAAGAATGGCGCTGACTTAACAGAAACTTCACATGTGACCTCAGGGACAGAAGCATGCAGGGCTTCTGACAGAAAGATCCGTGCAGCTGATGAGGAGCGTCTGGACAGAAAGGAAGGTCAACATTCTGGAATATTCATGCACACAGAATCTGGTTTTCCTGGGGCCACCTTTGGAACGAGGCCAGCTAGGTTCCTGGGTGTGGTTTAAGAGCTCTGTTAGCCTTGGTTACGGTCGTCAGAGCTTGTTTTATAGTTCTGAACTCAGCTAAACTCTCCCAGAGCAGAAATACTGAGTGGGGGCCATCAAGATCATATCCCAGCCCCCGTCCTCTGCCATTTGGGCCACTAAGCCAGCCTTGGGCGGGCTGACACCCAACACCGCCGCCACCATGTGGCCATGTGACCGACAGAACGTCATATTTCTCGTCCACCAGACAACTGGGAAAACCACACTGTACAATAGGATCTGTTGAGTGCCTGCTTTGGGCAAAGGTCTTAGAACCTCATTGTTCCAACCTGTAACGACGTGCTTTGTAAGTATTGGTCGCTCAGTCATATCTGACTCTTTGTGACCCCATGGACTGTAACCCGCCAGGCTCCTCAGTCCATGGGATTCTCCAGGCCAGAATACTGGAGTGGGTTGCCATTCCCTTCTCTAGGGGGTCTTTCCGACCCAGGGATCAAACCCGGGTCTCCTGCATTACAGGCGGATTCTTTACCACTGAGCCACCAGGAAAGCCCAGCAATGTGCTTTATTAAGGGGTTTTTGATAGAGAGCTGAGTTTATGAGGGGAGAAGTAAAAAATGCATCCACCCCTTTATTTTGGAACGGTAAGGCAAAAAATTGGGCTTCCCAGGTGCCTGAGTGGTAAAGAATCCACCTGTCAATGCAGGAGACCCCAGTTTGACCCCTGGGTTGGGAAGATCCCTGGAGAAGGAAATGGCAGCCCACTCCAGTATTCATGCCTGGAGAATCCCATGGACAGAAGAGCCTGGTGGGCTACAGGCCATGGGGTTGTAAAGATTTGGACATGCCTGAGTGACTAAACAACAGAGGCAAAGACTTATTCTACTGCTGGCATGTCGTTCCTCGTCAGGAATGGTTTCCTCTAATGAGGGGTCCTGGTTCATGGCATGCTTTAGTTTCATGATTCATAACATTTTATCACTGCCCGGGCTATTTTTTCAAATGTGCATGTTGGTATCATGAACTGCTGTGGTTGCCTTCATGTACTCACTGTATGCCCCCCTCCCTTTTGTGTAGGAAGACAGAGCTGTTAATAACCCCATGCCTGACAGAGGGGGCAACGGACTAGCCCTCGGGGATGACAGATTCAAACCCGTGGTGCCCTGGCCTCACGTGGAAGGCGTAGAAGTGGACTTGGAGTCTATTCGGAGAAGGAACAAGGCCAGACATGAACAAGAGCGCCGCCCCGGAGGAGAGAACCAGAAAGACATCATGCAGAGGCAATATCTCACGTTTAAACCCCAGACTTTCACCTACCATGATCCTGTGCTCCGCCCGGGGGTCCTCGGTAACTTTGAGCCCAAAGAGCCTGAGCCTCCCGGAGTGGTCGGTGGGCCTGGAGAGAAAGCCAAGCCATTGGTTCTGGGACCAGAATTCAAACACGCAGTTCAAGCCAGCATTAAAGAGTTTGGATTTAACATGGTGGCTAGTGACATGATCTCCTTGGACCGCAGTGTCAACGACTTGCGACAAGAAGAGTAAGCACCCCTTCCTCCTCTTTCTAAACTGCGGGCACGGTTGTGTGGATAGATACTGAGTTAGATTGTCAGAATGCAATATATATATATATATATTATATATATGCCTTTACTGCAGGGGAATAAGAGGATCTTTGGTCCACAAAATGGGCAGAAAGGGGAGAGCTCCCCATTTTATACGGGTGCAGCGTATAAAATTCTGGGGTCTTCTACACCTGTGCTGCCAGAGTGTGGTCCCCAGACAGGCACTGGTCAGAACTTCCCCTTCTCACAGTCCACAGTGGGAAACGAGCTTGTCCCGGGGCGTGGACTCAACTACCAAGTGCATTGTTTAGTTTCATCTGACAGTGTTTTAATAGCAGAGCTTTCTCCGCGCATGGCTGTTCCCTCTGTACCAAGCTCCCTGTCTCACTGTAGGATGGTGGACAGGAAAACTACTGGGGAAACTCCTGAAACTAACTGGATGTTTGCCACCTTCCATTTTTTTTTTTTAATTGGAGAATAATTACTTTACACTGTTGTGTTAGTTTCTGCTGTATAATGTGAATCGGTCATATATATGTCCCCTTACTCTAGAGTCTCCCTTGCATCTCTCCCCCCGTCCCACCCCTCTAGGTCATCAGAAAACACCTACATGAGCTCCCTGTGCTGTACAGCGAGTTCCCACTAGTTATCTGTTTTACACTCAGCGCTGAAACTGGAAGTGGAAACTCCTGAGTACCTATAAAGGTGTCCTCAGACAGATGAAACCATGACCCACACGTTCAGGTCCTTTTCACATATTGTGATTTAAAACAAGGGGTTTCTAGCTCTTGGCTTTTGATTGTGGTGCTTACTGGATGAACTCAAAGCTGTTCTCTTTCAGTTTATTCAGCAACTGATTCTACTCAGAGGATCTAAGCATCTTCCATTATTGTGGATGCAACATAATTCATGCCACTAGGGAACTTCCCAGGTGTCTCCCCAGTGAGGCGGGGTTAACATAGTCCTCATGTTAGGAGGTGAACACAGCAGGCACAGGCACACACAGACCCCACAGCAGCATCCTTTATGACCATGGAGTCGAATGCTGGACCCATCAGGGGCTGCTCTGGAGGCTTCATATATTGATTTGGCAGCAGTTAAAGGGGTTGCATGAAAGATGCAGAGAAAAAAAGAAAGAGAAGAAGTAGAGAACCAAGGGGTGAGAGATATAACCTCCAGTACAGAGAAGAGTTGGAGCATCTTAGGGGAGCTGAAAAGGGAGGATGTGGGAGCAGTTTGTTCCTGATCAAGGCAGAAATTTGCCTGGTTTCAGAGTTGCCACATTTAGAAAAAAAAAAAAAAGATGTTCAGTGAAATTTAATTTCAGATAAATAATGAAAAATGTTTAGTATAAGTATGCCCCAAATAGTGTATGGGATATACTTATACATTGAAAATATTTGTTGTTTATCTGAAATCCAAATTTAACTGTGCATTCTGTATTTTATGGCAGCCCTCCTGGCAGGGGCTGAGCTTGTTGCTAGAATTGCTATGCATAGACCCTTTGGGAACCTAAACAGAGTCTGTGTCCCCACCTGGAGTGCCTGCTAGTCACCCGAGATAAGACTCTAACCTCAAGTCTGTCACTGGGGTTCTCAGACAACCTTGTGATGGTCTTCTCCTCACCTCCTCACCTTCTCCTCCTGACGGGGAAGGAAAGAGGGGTACTTACTGACTTTCTGCTGTAGGCCAGGACTTAAACTGAGAGGGTTCCCACATATGAATGTGAAGTCTGAGGCTCAGTGCTGTGACTTCTTTTCTGACAGCCCAGCAAGCAGAGCTATGGTCCTACTCCCGTGGCCCTTCTCTCTCCTCCACCCACACCTTCCTGGACCACATGCCTCAGGACAGGGTTGGCTAGATGATAAGGTCCTGAGAGCAAGGTATTTGTCTTCTTCTCCAGCTCCTTCCAGTAACTGACATCCAGGAGCTTGGCTACGCCCAGCAGTGAACATCTGGGAAGAGAATGAACGAGTAGATAAAGGAGTGAATGAAGGAGTCTGCTGAGGTCGGACCTTGGCTCCACTACCAGACACGAGATCTGAGACCAGCTCCTTACCCCACAGCCCCAGGAACCTGATCTGTAACATGGGTCTACCAGTACCTACCCCCGAGGTTGGCATTGCCATTAAAGGACATAATAGACTAAGAAACTTATCACAGGCCTAGTGGTTAGAAACTTAAGTAGTAGTGGCTTTTTAAAAAAATTGCTACAGTACTTTCTTTAGGTCACAGTTTGTCTAAACTATGTAACTTTGGGGTCCTCTGTTGGTTTTTGGAAAATGTGGGTGCCCCACACAGCCATGTCCACATGACCTGTTTCTCCTTGCACTTCCATTGATGGCAGAGCCCTCATCCCCTTTGAAAATCCCTGACACACCAGGTACCTCTGAAGCCCCCGTCTCTCTGGGTCTTGCTCTTCTACAATCATCTTTCTTCCTGTCTTTCTCTCTTTTCTCCCTGCATGCTCCCTTCCTTTCTAATTTTCCTCTTGCCTCTAATCTCCCTTCCTCCCTCTTGCCATCCCTTTTCACAGGCTGATCATCTCTTTGTTCTTTTATCTGGCATAACTGGAGCAGTGCTCGGAAATGAGATTATTGCATGTTCCAGCAAAGATTGTGGCCCCAGTCAGATAAAAGGACCAAGACTATCTTAACAAACCACTCCTGAGCTCCTTTGTCAAATTCTATGCTAGTGAGAAAACTTATATTCAAAATCTTCAAACATCATAACTCCCAGAAAAAAAATTTTTTTAAACTGAATCCAGATGACTTTAAAAAATTTGATTCTTTCTCACCCTTTTCAAAAAAATGGGGTAGGCTTCTTTCCTGTTTGAACACTTTAAAATTCAGTGTAGACTCATAAATAATTTCTGAGTTGAGTTATTCATTAATTAGAATGTGCTCAGTCTTAAAGAATTTTCTGCAAAATAAAAAGGTCAAGAGCAAAGAAAGTGCTGCTAAGTTCTGCATTGTATCTAACATGCATGTTAGCACCTTCCTTCTGCTACACAGGCGGGCTTCCTGGGTGGCTCAGTGGTGAAGAATCCGCCCACCAATGCAGGAGACACAGGTTCAGTCTGTGAATCAGGAAGATCCCTGGGAGGAGGAAGGAGGAAGTTTGCTCAAATTCATGTCCATTGAGTCAATGATGCTATCTAACCATCTCATCCTCTTCCGCCCTCTTTGCCTTCTGCTTTCAGTCTTTCCCAGCAACAGGGTCTTTCCCAGTGATCCAGTTTTCTTGCCTGGGAAATCCCACAGACAGGGGAGCCTGGCGAACTACCCTCCATGGGGTCGCAAAGAGTCAGACTCAACTTAGCAACTGAGTCATGCACACATGTGCTCAACAGACAGCGCTGAAAGCAGCATCTCATGCGTTCATGTCACACATGCACACCCTCTTGAATACTCAGCCCTGTGGAGAACGTTCCTCACGAGGACTGAAATTCTGCAGCTGTGGGGTCTAATCAGCCTGCTCTCTGGCCTCTGCCACACATACCAATGAGCCACCTGCCACGCTTAGAGACCCAGCGCTGGACCTTCTGTCCAGCTGTGGCATCTGCCAGGGCTCACCTGCTCCTTCCTGTGGCCTCTCCATCGTCCTTTCAGATGAAAATCTGGACAGGACCGCCCGCTGCTGCTGGGATGACTCACCCTCACGTCTCTCGCAGTTTTGAATCCCATCCCCGAGCTGACTCACTTGCTGGCTGTTGATCACTCGTTAGGAGAGTGAGTAACAGTGTTTTGAGTGAACCGGAGGCCTGCTTCTTTTTTTATAGACTTGAGCCAAGAATGACTTCACCTGCTTTCACACTTGTTTTCTATTAAAAAACATGCACATGGCTCTCTACATGGTTCAGCAGAGATGGAGCATCTCCAGTGAGCCAGGCACTGTGCCAGCCCATCGGGAATGCAGTCAGAAGTGTGGTCCCTGCCTTCAGGGCACTCGCCGTCCACCCGTGGGGGAAGGGAAAGGGCACTGTGATGTGAAAGCCTGAAGAGGGGAGGGGGCCACGGCAAGTTACCGGGGTGGGGGCCAGGAAAGGGTTCCCGGGGGTCCACTAGAGACAGGCCCGAGGCTGAAGGGCTTTCCCGGGAGAAGGTTACAGGTCCAGAGGACAGGACGGTAGGCAGGGACTGGGAGGGAGGCAGGTGCCGCGGCTCCCGTGGGTCCCGCAGCAGGTGAGGAGATAACAGCTGGAAGCTTAGGGAGGGTCGTGTTTGCAGGCCCCCTCCACAGTCTGACCACCTCCCAGAGGTTTAAGGAGAACTTGAGGAGTGTCAGGCTACTGGGGTATCCGGATTCTGTGGAGGGTGGGGGCCTGGCATCGCCATAGGAAATTGAGTGGAGTCCACAGAAGCAGACAGAGGAGACTCAGGGAGCAAATGAGAGTTAGAATGGGTGGGGGTGGGGGTGGGAGGAGGAGTCAGGGAAGTCCAGAGACACAAAGAAGGACACCACTGCCCAAGGAGGGGCAAAGGGCAGAAGAACTGCTCTGCTGGGAGCTGCTGTGCCTGGACTTCGGCCTCAGGCAAAGCCCCACCCACCTCTCAGAGCCCCGCTGGCGCAGCCCATGTGTAGCAAGTGCCATTTGTGGTCTGTTAGATTTTCTTCTAATAAAGCGTAGAGTTTTATTTCCTTTACTGTGAACTCACTGCTGATGCAAATACATGGAAATTATTCTTGCCCTTTTTCTGCCCAAGAAGGGGGATAATCGGGGGATATAGAATCCAAGCTATTTTGTTTCAAACAAATGAATTAAATATTTTGACTAGTTGAGCAAATTCATCTGCTTCTCCTGTTTAACCTTTACTCTTACCTACACTCCTGTCGAATTTATGTTTTGTAGAAAGCTATCTCAGTCACATTGACAGAGCAAAATAATAAAGTGCCTCGAAAACTCTAAGAGCTATGCAAATGTTAATATGATTAATTCTTAATAACTTTGTTAAGCTTGTCTGTGGGAAACTGAGGCTTTAAAAAAAAAAAAAGATATTATACATTGACATTCCTGCCTTATGCACTTGGTAATTCTATTCTTACCCGATACAAAAACACTGACGTTTATACTCTAATTTTATTTAAGGTAGCTGTGCTCGTGAGCTGTCTTCATTCTCCATGTTAAAGGCTCTTTCTGATGCTCTTGTTTAGAATATAGAGCTATAATTTATCAAATAGTTGCTATTAATATTTTCAAATTCTGCTACAGAGTTCCTTTCTAATTTCAGGTTCTATACATCATAACCCATGGGTTTCAGTTAACACTGACTAGAAGTAAGGAGCTGCTCATAAGAGATTAAAACGAATATTAGAATAATCTATATATGATGTATATGGGGCTTTCCAGGTGGCATTAGTGGTACAGAACCCACCTGAAAATGCACAGGTTTGATCCCTGGGTCAGAAAGATCTCCTGAAGATCCCCTGGTAACCCACTCCAGTATTCTTGCCTGGAGAATCCCATGTACAGAGGAGCCTGGCAGGCTACGGTCCACAGGGTTGCAAAGAGTTGGACACAACTGAAGCAACTTAGCAAAGCATAGCACGTAAATGATGTATGCACATGTAAGTGTGAATCACATAAGTGCACCATGAACTTCAGTGCTTTATCCTAGTTTCTATTAACACGTGTGTGCTGGTTTCACACAACCCCATCCAAAAACACAGGTCACAGTCACTGACGCTCGCTCCTTTCCCTTCTTGGACTGCCCAAAGCACATCTCATTTCTCAGAGTACGGTATGGCAGCTGTAGAGCTAACCCTGCATGCAGGAAGCACATTTTAAATTGGTTTCGGATGACCCACAATGGACGTGCTGCTGCTTTTGCATACAGAAAGTATTGCTTTCTAACTGGCCTGAAAGTTTCTGCTCTTGGAAGCCACTTTCTGTGAGGTCAGAGATTTTCCACATTAACTTTAAAAATAAATCATGTTCTGATGCCTAGTTTCTTCTTTCTTTTCTAAACACACACACATATACATCTGAACATAGACACACATCTGAACACACACACATGTAAACACACACACACACACACACTGCACTCTGGAATTTTCTGAGTGACAGAGGCACAGCCGATTGTTGTTTGAGGCGCTACTGACCACAGGAGACAAAACTGGAATTATTGTAGAGGTTGGGGTAACGCAGGTCAGCCCAGCTTGCACAGCAGTTTTGAGGGATGCCTCCAGAAACTGGACACAAGGTCATCTGTTGCTCCAGGCTCCCCATGAGCAGAGCAGCAGCACCTTTGAACTCCTGCTCCTCCTCAATGGCCTGTGGGGGTGGTTCCTACCCCTTGTGGGAACATCCCTGCATGCGGAGGCCTGGTTTGGTAAATGAGGTCCCTCCCACTAATATAACTTCATTTCCCCTCAAAGCTCCACCACCAAGTTATAGAAGGACAGAGTTTGCCTGGTAAAAAATTACAAACCCAGATTGCTTGTTTGGTTTTTCCACAACCGTCCACCTCCAAACAGGGATTTAGAGTAAGTTCCCTGGAGGTTAGGTAGAGAAATGTTCATGGAGGTGCCATGAGGTACCCCATAGCAGCCCAGCCTGGTGACAGACCATGCCTGAGAGACCTTCTCCCCAGGGCGAGTTTCCTGCCCATCTGGAGAACTGGCATGAAGATTTAGTTCGCGGTGGGGCGGGGAGTGGTACCCTGTCCCACTGGAGCAGCTGAGTTTTGGAGCTAATGGTGTTTTCAGAGTTTGGTCATTATCCTGACCAAACCCTGAACTTGCCTGGACTGAAGAAAGAGCCCAGAGTCAGCACCTGAGACATCAGTCGTACCATGGATGGGGGAGCTTACACACCTGGAGCCAGTTCCTGGGGTGTCAGACATCCCACCTCGGGTGGCAGATGGTAGGAAGAACAAGGTGGCAGGCTTCACTGGGGCGGGCAGAGGAAGACTGAGGTTGGCAGTCATAGGAGGGATTGAAATGAGGTGGGCTCATCAGTTACCTGAGGACTTCCCTGGTGGCTCAGATGGTAAAGCGTCTGTCTAAAACGCAGGAGACCCGAGTTAGATCTCTGGGTCGGGAAGATCCCCTGGAGAAGGAAATGGCAACCCACTCCAGTACTATTGCCTGGAAAATCCCATGGACAGAGGAGCCTGGTAGGCTACGGTCCATGGGGTCGCAAAGAGTGGGATACGACTGAGTGACTTCACTTTCATCAGTTACCAGGGAAACCAGCAGAGGAGCACGCCCCTTACGGCCCCTTTGATAAACTGTCTCAGTGGCGATGTTCTGATACAAAGATTAGAGCAACCTCTAGCTGGGCCCGGGTGGGTACACAGGCATTTATTGATCAGGTCCCGTGATGAGCAGGGGAGGTCAGCCAGGTGAGTGGGTGTAAGTGAGGCGGGATGGGTGGGGCAGAGCTGTCCTGGGGACCTGGCTGTGCACTCCGGGAGTTCTGACGGCTCCTGCCCCGGACGGCAGGTCCCTGGGAGTCAGTGCACTATGTTGTCTCAAGTGGGGGCCATGGGGGGAGCAACAGGAAGGACTTATAGGATTCCCTAGAGGCACTTCTTAGTCACCTTTGCTCACTTTCAGACAGATATGTAAGAAATGCACTTAGTATAGAAAGATAGAATTACTCTTTCGTCATCCTTGCAACACGTAAGGTGAACAGTGCTAAAATGTAGAAAGGCCAAAGTAATTCCATGGGTTAAAACGATATAAAAATAGTGTAACTTCAGTAATATCGTCTAGTTCATTGCTGGGGAATGGCCACGGTTTTAGTTTCCTCACCCCAGAATTTAGAGGGAGTGTCCGCAGTCCCAATGTAGCTAATGTGGAGAAGATTGCCATTCTTAGTTACCTCAGTAACTCCTTTCAGGGGCTTCCCAGGGGGCTTTAGTGGTAAAGAACACGCCTGCCAATGCAGGATCCTGGGTTGGATCCCTGGGTGGGGAAAACCCCCTGGAGGAGGAAATGGTATTCTTAGCTGGGAAATCCCATGGACAGAGGAGCCTGGCAGGCTGCAGTCCACGGGCTCACAAACAGTCGGACAGGACTGAAGCGACTTAGCACACACGCAACTCCTTTTAGAAGGAGCACTGCCATTTCGATCAAAAGGAAGACATCCACACCTTCTCCAGAATGGCAAGGCCTGACAGGCACATAACTGGCAAAAAGGGCTCTGGAGAAAGATGTGAGCATCTGAGCTCCGTGTTCCTAAGACTGTCCCCACAGAGGAAGGGGCTGGGGGCGGGTCTTCAAAGACGCTTGCCTCGTCTTCCCTGAGGTGGGAGCTCCCCCTAGAGGCAGAAGGACTCAGTGCAGCCCTGCCGGGGCTTCTCTCAGTGACGGGAGTAGGAGGGGGCTTCAGGAAGGCAGAGAACTTCCTGAAAGTAACATGGGGGTTCTTATTGAAATCCAAGAACAGTTTGTGCTGAGCAAGAGATGGAGCTTCCTAGATTAGGGTTTGGCTGGTCCTGTCCCTCCTTTTTTGAAGAAAGTAGGGAAAACCACTGGATCATTCAGGTATGACCTAAATCAAATCCCTTATGACTATACAGTAGAAGTGACAAATAGATTTAAGGGATTAGATCTGACAGACAGAGTGCCTGATGAACTATGAACAGAGGTTCATGACATTGTACAGGTGACAGGGATCAAGACCATCCCTAAGAAAAAGAAATGCAAAAAAGCAAAATGGCTGTCTGAGGAGGCCTTAACAAATAGCTGTGAAAAGAAGACAAGCGAAAAGCAAAGGAGAAAAGGAAAGATATACCCATTTGAATGCAGAGTTCCAAAGAATAGCAAGGAGAGATAAGAAAGCCTTCCTCAGCGATCAGTGCAAAGAAATAGAGGAAAACAATAGAATGAAAAGTACTAGAGATCTCTTCAAGAAAATTAGAGATACCAAGGGAACATTTCGTGCAAAGATGAGCACAATAAAGGAAAGAAATGGTATGGACTTATCAGAAGCAGAAGATATTAAGAAGAGGTGTCAAGAATACACAGAAGAATTGACCCAGATAATCATGATGATGTGATCACTCATCTAGAGCCAGACATCCTGAAATGTGAAGTCAAATGGATCTTAGGAAGCATCACTATGAACAAAGCTAGTGGAGGTGATGGAATTCCAGTAGAGCTATTTCAAATCCTGAAAGAGGATGCTGTGAAAGTGCTGCACTCAATATGCCAGCAAATTTGGAAAACTCAGCAGTGGCCACAGAACTGGAAAAGATCAGTTTTCATTCCAATCCCAAAGAAAAGCAATGCCAAAGAATGCTCAAACTACCACACAATTGCACTCGTCTCACACGCTAGTAAAGCAATGCTAAAAATTCTCCAAGCCAGGCTTCAGCAATACATGAACTGTGAACTTCCAGATGTTCAAGCTGGTTTTCGAAAAGGCAGAGGAACCAGAGATCAAATCGCCAACATCTATTGGATCATCAAAAAAGCAAGAGAATTCCAGAAAAACATCTATTTCTGCTTTATTGACGATGCCAAAGCCTTTGACTGTGTGGATCACAATAAACTGGAAAATTCTGAAAGGGATGGGAATACCAGACCACCTGACCTGCCTCTTGAGAAATCTTTATGCATGTCAGGAAGCAACAGTTAGAACTGGACATGGAACAACAGAATGGTTCCAAATTGGGAAAGGAGTACGTCAAGACTGTATATTGTCACCCTGCTTATTTAACTTCTATGCAGAGTACATCATGAGAAATGCTGGGCTGGAAGAAGCACAAGCTGGAATCAAGATTGCCGGGAGAAATATCAATAACCTCAGATATGCAGATGACACCACCCTTATGGCAGAAAGTGAAGAAGAACTAAAGAGCCTCTTGATAAAAGTGAAAGAGGAGAGTGAAAAAGTTGGCTCAAAGCTTAACATTCAGAAAACTAAGATCATGGCATCCGGTCCCATCACTTCATGGGAAATAGATGGGGAAACAGTGGAAACAGTGACAGAATTTATTTTGAGGGGCTCCAAAATCACTGCAGATGGTGATTGCAGCCATGAAATTAAAAGACACTTGCTTCTTGGAAAATAAGCTATGACCAACCTAGACAGCATATTCGAAAGCAGAGACATTACTTTGTCAACAAAGGTCCGTCTAGTCAAGGCTATGGTTTTTCCAGTAGTCATGTATGGATGTGAGAGTTGGACTATAAAGAAAGCTGAGCACTGAAGAATTGATGCTTTTGAACTGTGGTGTTGGAGAAGACTCTTGAGAGTCCCTTGAAGTGCAAGGAGATCCAGCCAGTCCTGAATATTCATTGGAGGGAGTGATGCTGAAGCTGAAACTCCAATACTTTGGCCACCTGATGCGAAGAGCTGACTCATTTGAAAAGACCCTGATGCTGGGAAAGGTTGAAGGCAGAAGGAGAAGGGGACAACAGAGGATGAAATGGTTGGATGGCATCACCAACTCAATGGACATGAGTTTGAGTAAGCTCCGGAAGTTGGTGATGGACAGGGAGGCCTGGCGTGCTGCAGTTCATGGGGTCACAAAGAGTCGGACACGACTGAGTGACTTAACTGAACTGAGCTGAACTGAACTGTCCCTGCGGTGGAGCCTGGGTGTCGCCCGGTGGGGGCTGGGGGAAGGCCGTGGGAGGCGGAGGCTGAGGAGAAGGTGTGCTGGGGTTCTGTGCCATCACCAAGGACATGAAGTTTCCAGCCCCGAGGCGTTCATTTATACTTATTCCTATGGTTTGGGGGAAATATTTCTCAGTTGCTTTATTTGTTTGTTGGCCATGCCACAAAGTTTGTGGGATCTTAGTTCCCCGACTAGGGATTGAACCCAGACTCTGAGCAGTGAAAGCAGAGTCCCAACCACTGGACCACCAGGGAAGTCCCTCTCAGTCATCTTAAAATGAGGTCTAAACTTGTGTTCCACTCCCACATGATGAACTGTCGTGGCCATGCTGATCCGTTCTCCTTCGCCGTTGCCGCAGCTGATGAAGACAGGGCGCTCAGTTAACTCCTTGTCCCCTTACGGGGCACCTGCGGGGCGTCTGGCAGCGTACTGCGTTTTTTCACACACTGTCCCCCTTAGAGCTATGCTGAAACAGCGCGGGGTTTTTTTCCCCCCTCTGTGTTTACAGAGGACAGAACTGAGGCTCAGAAGCAGATAAGTTGAAGGTTGCATAACTAGAAGTTTGGGGTGGTGGGACCCCGCTTCTGGCTTCCACACCCCATTGCCTTGTTAGTGATGATAAACTAATGCCCAGGGGGTGTATTGTACATGTGCATGCGTGCTGTTTGCTTCAGTCGAGTCCAGCTGTTTGCAGCTGTCTGGACTGAAGCCCACCAGGCTCCTCTGTCCATGCGGATTCTCCAGGCAAGAGTACTGGAGTGTGTTGCCATGCCCTCCTCGAGGGGATCTTCCCGACCCAGGGATGGAACCAGTGTCTCTTATGGCTCCTGAATTGGCAGGCAGGTTCTTTACCACCAGTACCACCCGGAAAGCCCCTCATTGCAGTATATACTGCACATTAAGTTTTAGTTTTTTTTTTAAGGTGGAAGGAGCTTCTTTTTAAAATGATTTTTAAATTAAATTTATTCATCTATTGGCTGTACTGGGTCTCCATTGCCGTGTGGGCTTTCTCTCGTTGTGAGGGGCGAGCTGCAGAGCATGAGCTGTAAGTGTGCACGCTCGGTAGTTGTGGTGCATGGGTTAGTTGCTCCGAGGCATGTGGGATCTTCCCAGATCAGGGATTGAACCCGTGTCTCTTGCATTGGCAGGGGGGTCCTTTACAACTGAGCCAGCAGGGAAGCCTGCACTTTTTTTTAAAAGAGGAAAACAGAAAGTTAGAAAAAGGTTTTTCTCTCATTGCCACAGAAATCTTTCCTGCTCCTCGGCCATGTTTTCTCCATCTCAGCACTATTGGCGGTCTTGGCAGGTGGGCTGTCCTGTGCCTTGTAGGTGGTTAGCAGCATCTCTGGGATCTCTCCACCCCACGCCCATGGCACACACAGCTCCTCCCTGTCCCCAGCCGTGACAACCTGAATGTCCCCAGACTTCACCACGTGTGCCCTGTAGGGCAGAATCTCCCCTGGTTGATAATCGCTACTCTGCAGGGCCAATCGCCACAATGTTGAGTGGAGGGGAACGGACCAGGGTAGGGGGTGGGTAACACGATGGAAAAAACAGATGAGACTTACAGCCTTGCGGGGAGACAGCAGGCAGAGATCTGTGAAGTAGCCGAATAAATAAATGTAAAATGAAGTTCGTTATTAGCCGTGAGGGTTTTGTGATGGACTTCCAAACACCCGTGGCCAAACACGCAGACATATTGGTGGTATTTCAGTAATTGTTTGTGGGCACACAAAAGCTTTTTAAGAGGAAGAATAGCAACTTGAGGACATGCATTGATTATTTTTACTCTCCCCCTTCCATTAAAAAAAAAAAGAGTCACAAGACATTTATTATTTCTGTTCTAATGATTGCAAAACTTTGAGCAGATACACAGAGGAATCAGAGGAATGCAGTCAAAGCTGAAGTAACTTTAAGATGTGAGTGGTTATGATACAAGATAATATGTCCTTGACAAGACAAAACCAACCCGGCAGGGTGTTTGAACTTGTTTTTCCCGTCAGTTTCCACTATGAAGTGTGGTGTATGGGTGACATAACCTCTGGTTGTTGCTTCTGTGTCTCTGCCCTCATCGCACAGGGTTTCTGAGGACACAGTCCCTACAGTCCACTCTCTCTCTCTCTCTTTTTTTTTTTTTTTTGGCCATACTTTGAAACGTGGGAACTTAGTCCTCTGACCAGGGATCAAATCCACACCCTCTGCATTAGAAGCTTGGAGTCTTAACCATGGGATTCCCAGGGAAGTCCCCCACAGCCCACTCTGAGTCTTAGTTTCCGCATCCATGAAGAAAGGGAGTCGCCAGTGTTTTTAGCTCACTTCTGGCACAGAACCTGCAGAATCCTCTCGCCCTGTGGCTCCCTGGGGAGGATCTCCATGCACTGGTCCTCCCATCTCCTCGAAACCCCCAGGCTCTCCTGTCCAGTTTGGAAACCACTCGATTAGGCATCCACTGAGGTCTGTTCCATTTTCTGGGTAGTTTTCTCTATGTTTCTGCATCTTCCCCCGGTCTTCCTAATGTGTCTATAGATGCAAAGCTGAGCAAAACTGGTGTGCAGCATTTGCCACTCTGGCTTAGCAGGATGTGGGCACCATCACTTATCCTCACCCCCACCCAGGGCGGGGGTACCCTGGCCCTGCAAGATGTGACCACTCTTCTTGGAAAGTCACAACAGACATGGGATCAGGGCAGAGACACTTGCTGCTCTGCTTCCAGCCCTGCAGCCACAGGCACTAGGGGTGAGGGTGGGACAAAACTGGTCCCCAACCCTGTGCCTGCCCGCAGAAGGCATCTGGTCCTCCCGGGCCTCTCACCACCCTCATAAAAGACCAGGGAGGCCTGCTCTTCGGAGAGTCATTCAAGTGTGTTATCTGTGATGCATGTTTATGAGGCATCTTTATAGTAATAAAGTGTTCTACTTAGGAGCAAAGCAAACATAATAGTGTATTATCAATTACAAAGTGACTTTCTCTTTAACCAGAGGCACTTAAAATCCTGTCCCTTTGTAGCAGGGGCCTCTGCTTAGATCTGAGTCGGACGAGGACACTTCAGGGAGAGCAGGGGGCAGGTGGGTGTGGTCCCCGAGCAGAGGGTCTGTGTTAAGGGATAGGGCAGGTCCGCCATCAATGTGAGGTCCTGTCACCTGGACCGGCCTCCAACCCGTGCCCAGGAGATGCTCTGAAGGAGCGATCCCCCAAATTGCCCATGGATCTCCGCACCTCAGGGTGTGTTGAAGCTGGCAGCCCCCATCTGGTGGGTTCTGCAGTGGCCCTGCCCTGGAGAGGGTGTGGCAGCGGGTGGAGCCTCAGGTGCCTGGGAGCCCCGAGCCCATGCGTGCAGCGAGGCATGGACCTCTCACAGCTGAGATGCGTCAGAGAGCTTGCACCTCTTCTTGGCAGATATGGGTGATAGACATACACACTCTATTTCCTGGTGAGGATTAAACCTGATGTTGTTGTTGTTTAGTCACTCAGTCGTGTCCAGCTCTCACAATCCTATGGACTATAGCGTACCCACCCCCCGACCCCTACCGGCTCCCTCTGTCCATGGGCTTCTCTAGCAAGAATCCTGGAGTAGGTTGCCACACCCTCCTCCAAGGGATAAAAAAAAACATAAAAGTCATACAACACAGTGGGTATCATGAGGCCCACTGGTCAGAAATCACGCTCAGCTGGCATAGCAGAGACCCCGCCAAAGCTCTTTCTCTGCAAGTCTCTCATCGTGCAGGGGTGTGTTCAGCCCCATCCTTAGGGCATATCACCCTCTCCATTGTCCTCTCTCCAGTCATCCTGTTCCAGAAGAGGAGGAGGCGTCCTTAATGTCAGCTGAAGATGAAGAATTAGTTTACTAGAAAGTGTGGGGTGACTGAATCTATAATTTGCATCATTAAGAGAAGTGAAGAAAGAATTAAGATACATTAAGGCTGTGGGGTGGAATATGTGAATAAATACTTCATAATAATAAACACCTTTGTAATTTCTAAAAACACACATAAACACACATCTGTTTTCCAGTTTAACCCTGTATTTCTTCTAACTCTAAGCATCATTGGAGCTTATCCTGTCATCTAAGCCCGAGAACACACAGTCCTTTAAAAGGGTAGGCTTGCCAGTGAAACAGGCTCATTTCTCTGTTGGTTTTTAGTAGCTCAATCATGTCTGACTCTTTGTGACCCCATCAACTGTAGCCCATCAGGCTCCTCTGTCCATGAGATTTTGCAGGCAAGAATATTGGAGTGGGTTGCCACTTCCTTCTCCAGGGGATCTTCCCTACCCAGGGATCTAACCTATGTCTCTTACATTGCAGGCATATTCTCTACCGCTGAGCTACCAGGGAGGCCCTGTTTCTCTGTTACTATCCCTGCTAAGCGCTAAAGGTCTCTCTTCTTCAGTCTCTCTTTCTGTTCTTTTGGCAGCTTCCTGCAGTATTCAGGGCACATTTTTATACAAGGCATCTCTGAACATTTTACAGTTTTCCCAGCTCACCCTGACTTTTTATGGCTCCACTGATTAAAGTTCTATTCTCTGGTCTAATAATTGTTTTCAGAGCATAAATCTAATTTTAATGGAGGGAATGTAATTCAGTCTCTACCTCTTACACCTTGCAGGTTATTTTGGCAGCCAGAAGCTTTTTCCCACAGACTAGAAATCTGCCCACCACTCTTCCCCTCTGTAGTGGGCAGGCCAGAGTGGCAGACTTCCCGGCTGGCCACTGTCACTGTCCTCATTGCTGACACATAGCTTCTGTACATCTGCACTTTGATGTGCAGTCAGTTCTTTTTTTTTATTATTTAAGAGCTTTTGTGATATGGACCATTTTCAAAGTCTTTATTGAATTTGTTACAAAATTGATTCTGTTTTCTGATTGGTTTGTTCTTTTTTTTTTTTTTTTTTTTGCGCTGTGTGGCATGTAGGATCTTAGGTCCCCAACCAGGAATCAAACGTGCACCTTTTGCACTGGAAGACACAATCTTAACCACTTCCACCAGGGAAGTTCTTGCAGTCATGGTGGTGATGCTCGTAGAGTCCTTATGAGCACTGGGCGAGGAATACAGAACCATTGCTCATGGAGGAAACACATGGATTAGTTCTTACACACCTCTGGCCATTTCCATCCCCAGTCCATACATCAGCTCGTTTTATGTGTGTTTCTATCTAAACACACATCACTTAATGTGTATTGTCGCATCACAGCACTGAGTTCACGGCCAGCAGCCCAGGGGACTCATGCCTGCAAGAAGCCTGTGTAACACACACGCTAAGTCTCAGCATACCTCACACTTGCAGGAACCCCACACAGCAACCCCACATAGCACTGCATCCCAAGCTCAGGGGGCCATTTTAAACAGCAAACTCAGCTCCCAAAAGCACAAAAATGAGAAATAAGTGGACGAAACAGACCCTAAAAAGGAGTATCAGAGGAAGAGCGTCATCTTGTGTCCACCTGATCCCATTTCCCCTCTCTGCACATGCTCTCCAATAACCACGAAAATGTCCCAAGGAACTCCCCTGGTGGTCCAATGGTTAGGACTTTGCCTTCCAGTGCACGGGGTGTGGGTTAGATCCCTGGTTGGGCAGCTAAGATCCCACATGCCTCGCAGCCAAAAACTAAAACATAAGACCAAAGCAATATTGTAACAAATTCAGTAAAGACTTTGAAAATGGTCCACATAACAAAAAGTCTTTTTAAAAAATGTGCCATGTATTAGTTTTGAGTTACAAATACATTTTAAGGAGTAAGCAAATTAACAAACAGAATCCATGAAAAATAAGGAGCGACTGTGTTCTTGCATATTTGTTTGAAGTACAGGTTAATCACAGAAGTATTTAGTCTATAGTTAGTGGACAAAGTGCCTCGTGTCCTGTTACAGTAAATGCAAATCTCCATGACGCTGGAAATGGTAATCTGAGAAACTAAATGTGTTTACTGGTTAATTCATACGCGAGAGAAAACCTGATCATGGCTTTTTGAAACGTCAAGACCAAAAAGCATAGACTGTTAAGTGTTTCCATTCAGAGGACAGAAGTAAATCGGTCCCGCTGTGGTTCAGGGTACCGGGTCATTCATCTCTCTTTTCTATCTCGTCCCCGCCCACCTGCTGGCACCTCCTTCCGGGTCTTAGTGCTACAGGGCTCAGGAAGGAGGCTGGAGTGGGACCAAGATGAGCTCACAAAGGCTACTGCAGTCAGCGCCGGGGCTGTGAACCAGGAGGTATCCTGCACTGTTTAGAATATGTATTAGACTTAGTGCTGAAATAGTCCCTGTCAATGAGTAGACCTAACCAGAGTTTCTAAGAGACCGGTGACCAGGTGAAGGTGGTGGTATCTTAGTCTCAAGCTCCAACGCTTCACTTACCTATGTGTTAGGTACTGCATTGAATCTGTTTAATTCCCTAGTAACTAGCCTCAACTTTTATCAGGAACGCTTAATATGCTCAGGTTTTATCTCCCTTCTTCTTCAAGAGAAGTGATTGGAATTAGTCTTCATCTCAGAGGAGCACAGTCCAATCTAACGGACCACGGCCATGAAGCCACTTGTCATGATGCAGGAGAAGGGATGCATTACGCATCCCTTTATGCATTATTAAAGTTCGCAGACGTGGTGCTGGGAGGTGTCACACGCAAGTGGGATCCAGTATCGTACCCCCCAGCTGATTGTGGGCAAGTTATTTACAAAAGTCCTGTGAAGAGGAGAGCAAGGTAATACCCATGTATGCATATTTCTAGGGCTTCCCAGGCGCTAGTGGTAAAGAACCCACCTGCCAGTGCAAAAGGCCAAGAAACGCTGGTTTGATCCCTGGGTTGGGAAGATCCCCTGGAGGAGGGCATGGCAGCCCACTCCAGTATTCTTGCCTGGGAAATCCTGTGGACAGAGGAGCCTGATGGGCTACAGTCTATGGGGTCACAAAGAGTCAGACACGACTGAGCACGCACACATTCATATTTCTAGAATCTGAAAATATAAAATGCTAATGAAACGCATTTAGGAGTACAGCCACTAGTTTTGACAGTTCTGCAGAGGTACAGAGGGTGCTGTTACTGGTGGTATGCAGGGATATGAATGATATCACACATAAATTTTTAAAAATTAAGGGGAGAATACTTTGGCGGTAAATACAGACAAACGTCTTTTCTTTAAACTGTGGCAGTAGCATGCTTGTCTCTGCTCCCTAGAAGAGAAACTGAACAGATTGGCATCAGCTTTAGAAAACAAGACTTTGTATAGCCAAAGGATTCAATTAAATTGCTCCTCAGAGGTCTTGCTTAGGGGAAGAAATGCTTTTTTTTTTTTTTTGGATAACAAGTGTTATGTGAATAAAAATTGTAGGGGGAAAATGGTTTTTGGTTTTCTATTATCTTAGGGAATGAGGAAGCTGCAGAGATGGCTTCGTCTCTCATGCCTTAGGCCTTAATATGAAAGTTCACCATGGGGGTGTTTGCTCTGAAGCTCACCTGGGGCAGCAGATGTGGGGCCAGCACCATGGGCAAATAGCCAGGCAGGTCAGAGGGGCTTGGGGTGTGGGAACCAGGGTCAACATATGTGTTACATTAGTGACATCTACTTAAACAGTACTGCTGCTGCTGCTGCTAAGTCGCTTCAGTCGTGCCCAACTCTTTGTGACCCCATAGACTGCAGCCTACCAGGCTCCCCTGTCCCTGGGATTCTCCAGGCAAGAACACTGGAGTGGGTTGCCATTTCCTTCTCCAATGCATGAAAGTGAAAAGTGAAAGTGAAGTTGCTCAGTCGTGTCCGACTCTTAGCGACCCCATGGACTGCAGCCTACCAGGCTCCTCCACCCATGGGATTTTCCAGGCAAGAGGACTGGAGTGGAGTACCATTGCCTTCTCCCCTTACAGTATTGAGAGGAATTAAAAAAAAATTCTCCTTTTATTTGTTTATTTTGCCTGTACTGTGTGGCCTGTGGGATCTTAGTTCCCCAACCAGGGATTGAACCCACGCTCCCTGCTGTGGAAGCTTGGAGTCAACCTACTGGGCCACCAGGGAAGTCCCTTGAAAGGAATTTAAAAGCAAACCTTTTTACTCCCTGAGAAGCATAATTGAACATCTCTCAATTTGCTTCAGAACGTCTAGAACTGTTTTAAAACTGCTTCACAATATCTAGGATTGATTTCTAAGGCCTTGGGTGGATTTTGAAGAAGTATGATTTTTGTCTACCGCATGAAATACTTTATTTCTAAACTGGTGGTAATTAGACACACTTTTTCAGTAATGCTGGCAACACGGTGCTGGAACGTGGAAGAGCTGAGTTTCTCGCTGGGATTTGTAAACCTCCCCAGATTGGCAGCTGACCCTCCCAGACGGCCTCTCCTCCTTACCCTCCCCCCACCCCCTGCCGCCCAAGCTCTCAGGCTCTCACATCTATCTCTATGGCAAACTTTTCCCGTCAGGGCAGAGTGTCTGCTCCAGGGACAGCTGCCCTCCCCTTCCTGTCCTGTTCTGTGTTGTCCCCACTCTGCCCCTGCGACAGGATGGAGACCCCAGGGAGGGCTGGCTCTGTAATCAGATGCAATTTGATGGCATAACCAGTCAGTATCCGGAGGGAAAGCATGGCAGAAGTGAAACACAGTGGCACCCACAGTTGACGTGAGAATCTGTCCAGTATCCTGCTGTTGAATCAAAGTGCACATGGGTGTAAATAGTCATGATTTTATACAATGTGCATTCAGGTCAAGCCGCTCACAGAGTACATGCTGTGGGGAATGGGGCAGTCTAGGACTGGGAAGCCCTCGTGGGAAGGTTTTAGTTAGAAAAGAGCTACCAGAGGGTACTTCCCTGGTGGACCAGGGGTTAAGACTCCAGGCTTCCACTGCAAGAGGCACAAGTTCCATCCCTGGTCGGAGAACTAAGATCCCATATGCCACACGATATGGCCAGAAAGTTTTTTTTTTTTAAAGAAAAAGAAACAGAGGCCCAGGCAGACCTCTTGCCCAAGGGGTTGATGCTTACGAAGCTGCCACGTGGTGTTCTGTTTGGCTGTGGTTGTCTCAAGTAGCAATGTTACTTCTCAATATTTTGAAAGAGGAAGTATCTTTAACAGAAAATTTAAAACAAGAAAATAAAGATCACCTCGCAGCCAGGCAGGAGCTTTTACACAGATGCTCCTTGTAGCTGCCAACTCAGTGCCGCACAGATTATTTCAGCGGGATGAATCCCAGTGGACCAGCTGGATGGAAGGATCAGTAACCCTTCCTCGTGCCTAGGAGTATTTCCTTGACTCTACCCACCGCTCATCACACCCTTGGTCCCTGCTACTCCATCAGCTGCCACCACACACAGATGAGATTCCTGTTGCCCTTTCCCTTTTTTCTTTCTTTTTCTGGTAATTGTCTCCTTGCGTGTGGTCTACCTGGAGACCTGCTAGAAACCTAGGACTCCAAGGAGAAAAGGCAGCAAGCTGATGACTCACCTCAGAGGTGTTCGGTCCTTGGGTTCCTTTGGCAGAGTTGAATGAATTACAGTGTTTCCCAAAATTGTGGCTTGAGATTTCCTGGCATCTACCTTCTTCAGGGTAAGAATGAACTTACCCTGTCAGTAACATTTTGTTTTTGTTCAGTCAGTAAGTTGTGTCCGACTCTCTGTGACCCCAGTGGACTGCGGCACTCCATGCTCCCCTGTCCTTCGCTATCTCCTGAAGTTTGTTCAGATTCATGTCCACTGAGTCGGTGATGCCATCCAACCATGTCATCCTCTGTTGCCTCCTTCTCCTCCTGCCCTCAGTCTTTCTCAGCATCAGGGTCTTTTCCAATGAGTCGACTCTTTGCATTAGGTGGCCAAAGTATTGGAGCTTCACCTTCAGCATCAGTCCCTCCAATGAATATTTAGGGTTGATTTCCTTTAGGATTGACTGGTTTGATCTCCTTGCAGACCAAGGGACTCTCAAGAGTCTTCTCACAGTTCAAGAGCATCAATTCTGGTTCTCAGCTTTCTTTATGTAACTTACCTTATGATAACATCTCATTTCTGAGTCATAACCCTTCTGATAACTAACTTCGTCTCACTTCTGGCACACACAAGGTTTTGTTTGTTCCCTCCAAGAGTCTGTTTCCCCCAGTCCTGTGTAAGTTCTGGTGGTTCTCTGGTGGGTCAAGAGCTACCTGGAGTAACAGGCAAATTTGGCCTTGGAGTACGAAACGAAGCAGGGCAAAGGCTAACAGAGTTTTGCCAAGAGAATGCACTGGTTATAGCAAACACTGTCTTCCAACAACACAAGGGAAGACTCTACACATGGACATCACCAGATGGTCAACACCAAAATCAGACTGATTATATTCTTTGCAGCCAAAGATGGAGAAGCTCTATACAGTCAGCAAAAACAAGACCAGGGGCTGACTGTGGCTCAGATCACAAACTCCTTATTGCCAAATTCATTCTTAAATTGAAGAAAGTAGGGAAGACCACTAGGCCATTCAGGTATGACCTAAATCAAATCCCTTATGACTACACAGTGGAAGTGAGAGATTCAAGGGATTAGATCTAATAGACAGAGTGACTGAAGAACTACGGATGGAGGTTTCTGACATTGTACAGGAGGCAGTGATCAAAACCATCCCCAAGAAAAAGAAATACAAAAAGGCAAAATGGTTGTCTGACAAGGCCTTACAAATAACTAAGAAAAGAAAAGAACCTAAAGGCAAAGGAGAAAAGGAAAGATACACCCATTTGGATCCAGAGTTCCAAAGAATGGCAAGGAGAGATAAGAAAGCCTTCCTCAGTGATCAGTGCAAAGAAATAGAGGAAAACAATAGAATGGAAAAGACCAGAGATCTCTTCAAGAAAATTAGAGATACCAAGGGAACATTTCATGCAAATATGGGCTCAATAAAGGACAGAAATGGTATGGACTTATCAGAAGCAGAATATATTAAGAAGAGGTGGCAAGAATACACAGAAGAACTATACAAAAAAGATCTTCATGACCCAGATAATCATGATGGTATGATCACTCACCAACCTAGAGCCAGACATCCTGGAATGCGAAGTCAAGTGGACCTTAGGAACCATTACTATGAACAAAGCTAGTGGAGGTGATGGAATTCCATTTGAGCTATTTCAAATCCTGAAGATGATGCTGTGAAAGTGCTGCTAGCAAATATGGAAAACTCATTCAACGTGTTAGCAAATCTAGAAAACTCAGCAGTGGTTGCAAGACTGGAAAAGCTAAGTTTTCATTCCAATTCCAAAGAAAGGCAATGCCAAAGAATGCTCAAACTACCACACAATTGCGCTCATCTCACATGCAAGCAAAGTAATGCTCAAAATTCTCCAAGCCAGGCTTCAACAGTATATGAACCGTGAAGTTCCAGATGTTCAAACTGGATTTAGAAAAGTGAGAGGAACCAAAGATCAAATTGCCAACATAGAAAAAGCAAGAGAATTCCAGAAAAACATCTATTTCTGCTTTATTGACTATGCCAAAGCCTTTGACTGTGGAGCACAACAAACTGTGAAAAATTCTAAAAGAGATGGGAGTACCAGATCACCTGACCTGCCTCCTGAGAAATCTGTATGCAGGTCAAGAAGAAACAGTTAGAACTGGACATGGAACAACAGACTGGTCCCAAGTAGGGACCATGTCAAGGCTGTATATTGTCACCCTACTTATTTAACTTATATGCAGAGTACATCATGCGAAATGCCGGGCTAGATGAAGCACAAGCTGGAATCAAGATTGCTTGGAGAAATATCAATAACCTCAGATATGCAGATGACACCACCCTTATGGCAGAAAGTGAAGAAGAACTAAAGAACCTCTTGATGATAGTGAAAGAGAAGAGTGAAAAAGCTGGCTTAAAACTCAACATTCAGAAAACTAAGATCATGGCATCCAGTTCCATCACTTCATGGGAAATAGATGGGGAAACAGTAGAAACAGTGAGAGACTATTTTGGGGGGCTCCAAAATCACTGCAGATGGTGACTGCAGCCATGAAATTAAAAGACACTTGCTCCTTGGAAAAAAAGCTATGACCAACCTAGACAGCATATTCAAAAGCAGAAACATTACTTTGCCAACAAAGGTCTATCTAGTCAAGGCTATGGTTTTTCCAGTAGTCATGTATGGGTGTGAGAGTTGGAGTGTAAAGAAAGCTGAACGCCAAAGAATTGATGCTTTTGAACTATGGTGTTAGAGAAGACTCTTGAGAGTCCCTTGGACTGCAAGAAGATCCAACCAGTCCATCCTAAAGGAAATCAGTTCTGAATATTCATTGGAAGGACTGATGCTGAAGCTGAAACTCCAATACTTTGGCTACCTGATGCAAAGAACTGACTCCTTGGAAAAGATCTTGATGCTGGGAAAGATTGAGGGCAGGAGGAAAAAGGGACGACAGAGGATGAAATGGTTGGATGGCATCACTGACTCAATGGACGTGAATTTGAGCAGGCTCTGGGAGTTGGTGATGGACAGGGAAGCCTGGCATGCTGCAGTCCATGGGGTCGCAAAGAGTCAGACACGACTGAGCGACTGAACTGAACTGAACTGATGTGTCAATTATACTACATGCTAAACAAGCAACCTGCCTTTTTAATACCTTTATGACGGTAAACTGCTAAACATACTGGGGACTTCCCTGGTGGTCCAGTGGCTAAGACTCCTGGCTCCCAATGCAAGGGGCCCAGGTTCAATTCCTGGTCAGGGAACTGGATCCCATATGCTGCAACTAAGATTTCGAATGCCGAAACTAAAGATCCCTTGTGCCACAATAAAAATCTGCACAGCCAAATAAATAGATTTTTAAAAAACTATTTATTTTTGGCTGTGCTGGATCTTCGTTGCTGCTTGGGCTTCCACTCTAGTTGTAATGAGAGGGGGCTACTCTCTAGTTGTGGTTGGCAGGCTTCTCATTACCGTGGTTTCTCTTGTTGCAAAACATGGGCTCTAGGGCAGGCAGGCATCAGCAGCTGTGGCACACAGGTTTAGCTATTCACTGAGGCATATGGAATCTTCCCAGACTAGGGACTAAACTCATGTGCCCTACATTGGCAGGCGAATTCTTAACCCTGTATAAAATGTATGTAGATTTCCTCATTTTGCTATAGGAACATCACTATAAGCTAGTGTTTAAGACCTTCTATAAGTAAATGTTCTACAGCCTATATTGATAACTCCTTCAACACCTAACAATTCTCTGGTGGGAAACTATTTGCTCAGTCCAGAGTAAGTTTACCATGCTTCCCTGTAAGCTTATACCTTTTCTTCAGCCGTTACCAGGGTCAAAATCTGCCTTTCAAAATACAAGTCCTCCACATGGTCAAGGTGACGTCCTTGTTGAAACTGGAGCACATGGAGAAGGCATATAATCACTCACTGAGTGATGAAACATGGAACAGGGGATGACTCAGTAAACATTTTAAGGAATGTTTGCAAAGTGTGATCTTCAAATCAGTGTTGAAGTTAAATTCCCAACTTGGTCTCCACACAACTGTTACACTGACTTGTGTTTTGGTACAACGCCATTGGTCTCCACTGACAGCCTCCATGAAAACAGCCCAGGAGACTCATCACTGCCTTCACCATAAGGAGGCCCCCCAGGGGGGAAAAAAATCCCATCTGGTCTGCACGCCAAGTATATTGTACTTTTTTTCGAACAACTGGTTTGTTAAACACAGCCCTGACCAGGTTTCACTGCTGGCAAATTCAAGCCAAATTGCGACCCATCCGTTCTCAGTATGGAACAGAGGTGGGGTGCAAGGCCTCTGTGCGGTCCAGGTCAGGGGGCAGGGGGGTGGATGTGGTCCGAGGGTCTTCTCTGTGAATGGCACTCCAGGACTGTGCATGCAGGACCCCTTGGCCTTCTGGTGCGCACTTTTTATTTTTGGCTGCACCGGGTCTTGATTGCAGCATGTGGCATCTTTAGTTTGTGGCTTGTGAGCTCTTAGTTGCAGCATGTGGTATCTAGTTCCCTGACCAGGGATCAAAACCAGGTCCCTGGCATTGGGAGCTCAGAGTCTTAGCCACTGGGCCACCAGGGAAGTCCCCTGGTATGTGCTTTTAAAGCCTTGTTTTTCCTTCCTCTTTCTTCCCTTCAGGATTTCTTTCTTCATCTTTTCCCTCTCCTCTATTTTGAACTTTTATATCGTTGTATCCTGTGTGTCTTCATAAGCTTCTTGAAGTCCTTTGTGGAATAAGGCACAGCGTAAATTAATAAGTTACAGATGCAAACCAGCATTGGTCCATGCCCTTAGCATCATTATATCCAGGCCATAGCACCCAGATCCTTACTCCTGTAGCGGTGCTTGTCTCAGCTCAGATCTATTGGTGTTTAAGCTGGTGCTTCTATAAAGTCAGAACATGGAATGCAAGCTCCTTTGTGAGCTGAGAGTCCAATATAGCTGGAAGCATATGGCTTCCACTGTGAAATGTTCTTTCTTATTTCCCAAGGAGTTTTAGAGAAATGCACAAGAACATATGTCCAGTACTAAGATTCCCTGCCAGATTTTTTTTCCCCCTAAATTGTGGTTTGATATTTCAGATCATTAAGTAGACACATCTGTCCGAGCATGTTTTCCTTTTCAAGAAAAAAAATATATATATCATTTGAAGATAGCTACCCAGTGATAGAGTCAGCTTTCTAAGTGTGCCCAGACACACTTGGTGCCCTTGGACCTGGAATCAGGCAGAAAGTGATCCATACAACTAAGTGCCACCGTCTGTTCACCACCCTGTATCCCCTGGATGTTGAGCGAAAATAGAAATTCATTTTCCTGTTTGTTTTTAAGCATATATTGGGGAATGTGTATGTGTGTTAGTTGCTCAGTCGTGTCCAACTCTTTGCGACCCTATGGACTGTAGCCCACCTGGCTCTTCTGTCCTTGGGATTTCCCAAGCAAGAATACTGGAGTGGGTTGCCATGCCCTCCCCCAGGGGATCTTCCCAACCAGGAGATCGAACCCAGGTCTTCCACGTTGGAGGCAGATTCTTTACCGTCTGAGCTGGCAGGGAAGCTTGTGTTGGGAGTATTTCTTAGTAAATCTATGGTTTAGGGAAAATAATCTTCAAGTCAAAGGATTCTCATCTAAATCTTGGCTTGTCACCAGCTGTAACTTTGAGCAAGTCGTGTAACCCTAGTGCAGCCCTGACAGGACTGTTCAGGTGTGACTGTGTATGTACCATACAGCCTGATAGAAATGCATTTTCCCAGCCTGGGATGAAGTGAAATCATGGTCACTAAGAGGAAAAATGGCACTTATGGCAGAAAGTGAAGAGGAACTCAAAAGCCTCTTGATGAAAGTGAAAGAGGAGAGTGAAAAAGTTGGCTTAAAGCTCAACATTCAGAAAACGAAGATCATGGCATCCGGTCCAATCACTTCATGGGAAATAGATGGGGGAACAGTGGAAACAGTGTCAGACTTTGTTTTTTTGGGCTCCAAAATCACTGGATGGTGACTGCAGCCATGAAATTAAAAGACGCTTACTCCTTGGAAGGAAAGTTATGACCAACCTAGATAGCATATTCAAAAGCAGAGACATTACTTTGCCAACAAAGGTCTGTCTAATTAAGGCTATGGTTTTTCCAGTGGTCACGTATGGATGTGAGAGTTGGATTGTGAAGAAAGCTGAGTGCCTAAGAATTGATGTGTTTGAACTGTGGTGTTAGAGAAGACTCTTGAGAGTCCCTGGGGCTGCAAGGAGATCCAACCAGTCCATTCTAAAGGAGATCAGCCCTGGGATTTCTTTGGAAGGAATGATGCTAAAGCTGAAACTCCAGTACTTTGGCCACCTCATGAGAAGAGTTGACTCATTGGAAAAGACTCTGATGCTGGGAGGGATTGGGGGCAGGAGGAGAAGGGAACGACAGAGGATGAGATGGCTGGATGGCATCACGGACTCGATGGACATGAGTCTGAGTGAACTCCGGGAGTTGGTGATGGACAGGGAGGCCTGGTGTGCTGTGATTCATGGAGTCGAAAAGAGTCAGACACGACTGGGCGACTGAACTGAACTGAACTGAACTAAAGAGGAAAAGTACCACTTATTTGTCTCAAACATGATCCACGGTGCTAGGATTTAACTCCCTCAAATTTTTCCCAGTTCCCTTGAGAAAGAATCTTCATGGACTCCTCCCTGCAGGCCCACCAGCCAGTGCTCCCAAAACCTGAGATCCCTGGTGCCCCCCACTTGGTGTCCTCCACATAGGGACAGAGTCACCCTGTGGAGTCACTCTGGCACCTGCCACCTGTGAGATCCTTCCCAAGAGCACTTCTGAGCGTAGAGCACGCCCTTCACCCTTGCTTGGCTTGTCAGGATGCTGAATAAGCCAGAGCACTGGCAGGACAGCACAGCAGAGATGGAGGCGTTCTCCGAGCGTCCTCCATGGTCTCCACCCCAGGGTTTGTGTGCACCATCTCAGGTCGCTGCAGAGCCCCACGGCGGTGTAACTTTAGGAGGCCTCTGGCTCTTTTGAGATGGGAATTTCAGCCGCGCTCCAACTGTCTGAGGGTCACTGGCTGCTAAACTCTCGTGGATGAGGACTAGACAGCTGTCCCACACTGCCTGCAGGGAAGCCGGGAAACTGCCTGCCGGAGGAGGGTAGTGGAAATGGAAATAGGACAGATATAGGCTTTTCAGAGAGCCAGAGCTCACAGGATGCCTTGCCGTTTGTTACGTGAGATACATAGAGCCGTGGTTCTTTGTAGGTAATGGTCTTGCTGTTTGTTATGGGAGATACGTAGAGCTGTGGTGTTTTGTAGCTTCCTGCCTTAGGAATCAGCCACGATGAACTACAGAATTTCTGGTCCAACTCATTCTGCTCTGCTAAGAATTTCCCCCTTTCCTCCAATACATTGTCACTTGGACACGAGATAAACCTGAGCCCTTCAACTCTCAGCCCCAGAAAATGAAGTTGAGATGCAACTGCCCGGTTGGAACTGGGGAACTTGTCTTAAAAGCTTGCACATGTGGCCAGCCTGTGCTTTTTAATTTAGATTGGACTGACTGGGAGCATCAACCCTGCCTTCTGACCACTCTGGTTTCTTGCCTCCCAGCCGTGAAATCAAAAGACACTTACTTCTCGGAAGGAAAGCTATTACAAACCTAGAGAGCATATTTAAAAGCAGAGACATCAGTTTGTCAGCAAAGGTTCATATAGTTAAAGCTGTGATTTTTCCAGTAGTCATGTACGGATGTGAGAGTTGGACCATAAAGAAGGCTTAGCGCTGAAGAATTGATGCTTTCAAACTGTGGTGCTGGAGAAGACCACATATTCAGTCATACGCATACTAATACTTGTATCCATTTTCCCCCAAACTCCCCTCCTGTCCAGGCTGCCACATGACATTGAGCAGAGTTCCCTGTACAGTAGGTCCTTGTTGATTATCCATTTTAAATATAGCAGTGTAGTACTGTTTTAATTTTAATCTTCAAGGGAAGACTGATTGAACAGTCTTGATAAGAAGATTGATGAAAACATTGAGGAAAAGTAACGAGACCATCCTAGAGTTTCTGATAATTGAGGAGAGGGATACAAAACTCTTCAAGACAATAGAGGTAGAGTTTTGAGAAAATGATTAAATACAAAGTAGTTTATCGTGCTTCAATTTTGTGTGCCAAGTGAAAAGAAAGAATATATTAGCAAATAATTATATATATGTAATATATTTATTAGTTTACATCAGGATAAGAATAGAGGAGCCAATGAAGAGCTATGTTCCTTGTATCCCCAGACATCCATGGGAGAGGGGGCCCACGTCTGAACTTGGTCTGTACAGCAGTCCCTATTGTGAAAGTGGAAGCAGGCAGCTTTCAAAACCAGCAGGATGCTCAGAACTCAGGCTGTCCAAGCAACCTTCCAGCTGTAACCGGTTTTTCATAGTCAGCTGAATTAGATATTATTTATTGATGAAGCCTAAATAATAAAGGCTTTATATGAAACTGCAGATGTTAAAAAAAAACCTAGCTGGGACAATGTAAAACAGAAGAAAATTGCTAATAGGCATGTCTTTTTCTGTTATGAAATCTATTTCTGGCTTTTTAAGTTATAGAAAAGTCACTATGAAAATTCTTCATTCTGGGGACTTCCCTGGAATCCAGTAGTTAAGACTCTGTGCTTCCAATTCAGGGGCACGGGATCAATCCCTGGTCAGGGAACTAAGATCCCACATGTCATGCAGAAGTGGCAATTAAAAAGGAAGAAAGAAAATTCTCCATTTCTATCTTCTGATACAAGTACCTGGCCCACAGAGCTGTCATGGAAATATTCTGTAAAATTACTTTAAGAAAAACACTACAGGGTAAACAAAGTCCTACTGTATAGCACAGGGAACTATACTGAATATCCTATGATAAACCATAATGGAAAAGGATATGAAAAAGATATATTTCATATTCCCTGGTGGCTCAGCAGTAAAGAATCCACCAGCAATGCAGGAAACACACAAGATGTGGGTTCAGTTCCTGGGTTGAGAAGGTCCCCTAGAGGAGGGCACAGCAACCCACTGTAGTATTCTTGCCTGTAGAATCCCACGGACAGAAGAGTCTGGCGGGCTACTGCCCATAGGGTTGCAAAGAGTCAGACGTGAAGGAGAGACTTAGCACACATACATATAAATCTGAATCACTTTACTGTACAGTAGACATTAACGCAACATTGTAAATAAACTCTACTTCAATGAAATAAATTAAAAAACAGAAAACGCTGCAGCTGGAATCCCTGCAAACCAGTGATCTGAACATGAGCATGTGTGGCCAGAGCAGGTCTGTGATAACTCACCCTGGAGCATGGTGCCCTGGACGTCACAGGGCCATTAAGGTCTCTTGGAAAATAGAGTGCCAGAAAGGAGAAATCACTCACGAGTCTGTCACAGAACGCTCCCTTTTCAGCGTGGCCTCGTGTTTCCGTCAGTCCTCCTTCTTAAAACTTACCATGATTCCATGGCAGTAAAGCAAGAGAGATGCTGCAGAACAGACAGTATGACTTGAGCACAGGCTGCTTCTTCCAGCTCTGTCTTCTGGTCCACGCTTTGCATCGTCACTGGCTCTGACTCTGTGCGCCCTGCCCAGCAGCTTCCTCTCCCAACGGGAAGTCAGCAAAGCTGCCCAAAGAGCTAAACTTTGTCTTGAGCCTGCCTTGAGGCTGATGGGGGCAACTGAAGGCTTGTGATTAAGGTCACTCAGTCTGTGGGGGCTGCAAGGTCTCCTGGGACAGGACCTGACAGCCTGCAGTGTAGACCCCCTCCGGCTGCTCCTGTGCCCCAAGGGGTCGCCCTTTCTTCTGTAGCATCCAGCAACTGGAGGTTACTGTGTCCGAGAGGTGTTGGCCCCTGTACCCTCCATCTCTGGCGTCCACTTCTGGCTCCCAGATGTACTAAACTTCATCACCTTCCTGCCCCAGTGTCCCTCCTCAAGCTTCCCCACTGTGGGCGCTCACTCATCTACACTTGGGCTCTCATGGGTACAAAGGACCCTCTGAGCCCCGGGACCAGGCCCTGGCTTAAGTCCAACACCCCATCACTTACCTGCACATCTTACCCCTTACGTGGTGGTTCCTGGAAGCTCTGATCTTAATTGTGCTGACCGCAGGTGGCAGCATCTATGCTCTCTGGCTCCATCTAGAGGCTAGAAGACTGCAAACAGGAGGTGGGAAGAGACTACCTAGCTCCCTGCTGCCTGAATATCCCCAGCATCGTTTCCATCCTACACTGCAGCCTCCCCACCTGGCCTCTCCCCTAAAGTTCAGAAACAGAAGCTAGGCTCAAGCCTCTCCTGCCATATGCTTTTTTTTTTTTAAATTGGAGTGTAATTGCTTCACAATGGTGTGTTAGTTTCTACTGTTCAGTAGAACAGATCCGCTCTACGTATATGTTGTTGTTGTTCAGTTGCTAAGTCGTGTCTGACTCTGCGACCCCATGGACTGCAGCACGCCAGGCTTCCCTGTCCTTCCCTGTCCTTCAGAGTTTGCTCAGATTCATGTCCTTTGAGTCGGTGACGCCATCCAACCATCTCATCCTCTTCACCCCCTCCTCCTCTTGCCCTCAGTCTTTCCCAGCATCATGGTCTTTTCCAATGAGTCCTATACATATATCCCCTCTTACTTGGATTTCCTTCCCATCTAGGTCACCACAGAGCCTTGAGCAGAGTTGATGTGCTGTATAGTAGGTTCTCATTAGTTATCTATTTTATGCACAGTAACAACAGTGTATATGTCAGTGAGTTGTCATCTGCTTTTCTTCTGTCCAGTATCCATCTGCTTTTATTCTGTCCTGCCACCTGCTTTCCTCCAGATTTTCAGCCTCCCACTGGAGGAGTGTCTGCCTCCCCTTTCTTTCCCACCCCCACCTGCCATATGGACTGACTTATTCTTGAAAGTGCCTCAAAATAGGAGTGCTGTAGGGTGGAGAGTGGACATTACTCAGAGGAGAAAACACATCCAGAGGCATTTCAAATATATCCACAAAGCAACCCGATAAATATTTATGGAGCAGCTGCTCTGTGTTAGAAGGAAGTGAGCAAAACAGATGAGGTTCCTGTCCTCACTGAGCTTACGGTCTGGAGCCTTTTGTAGGAAAGATTCCCAGGCAAGGGCATAGAGACTTACATGTAAGAATGACCACTGTCACTGTAGAGCCAACTGAAATGTCCGTCCGTAAGGAGAAGGTCACATGGGTGATAGAGCAGCCATATTATGGAATGTTATGCAATGGCTTCCAAGACTTAGATACTCACATCGAAGAAGAATCTGTACATACGCATCTGAATATATCCGTACATATACGCAGACATATGTTGACGTGTCTGCGTGAGTATAAAGAAATCTAAATAAACACAACTAGTAACAGTGATTTCCTCTAGGAGGTAAGATTGGACACAGCTGGGGAGATGGGCAGGCGGGAACTTTTACCTTTACTTTATACATGTCTATCTTGTTTGGATTTTGTGCAACAAATTCTGTATTGCTTTTGTAATTTTTTTCTCCATTTTTAAAAGAGTTTTATATAATTTTAGAGGCTACTTTCCATTTATAGTTCTTACCAAATATTGGCTGTATCCCCGTGTTGTACGATCCATCCTTGAGCCTGTTTATCTTACACCCAATAGTTTGTTCCTCCCCCTCTCCCACCATTGACCCTCCCCCGCCAGCCACTGGGAACCACTAGTTTGTTCTCTATATCCACAAGTCTGCTTCTTTTATGTTATATTCACTAATTTGCTGTATTTTTTTTAGATTCCACATATAAGTGATGTCCTGAGTACTTGTCTTTCTCTGTCTGACTTACTTCACTTGGCATAAAGTCCATCCACATTGCTGCGTATGGCAAAATTTCATTCTTTTTATGGCTAAGTAGTATTCCATTGGGTAAATACATATACATGTGTGTGTATATATATATATATATATCCCACATTTTCTTTATCTATACATCTGTTTATGGACAGTTAGGTCATTTCCATATCTTGGCAATTGTAAATAATGCTGCTATGAACATTGGGTGTGCTAAATCGCTTCAGTTGTGTCCGACTCTGTGACCCTATGGATAGTAGCTGGCCAGGCTCCTCTGTCCGTGAAATTCTCCAGGAGAGCATACCGGAGTGGCTTGCCATTTCCTTCTCAAGCGGATTTACCCCACCCAGGGCTTGACCCCAGGTTGTCTCCCACACTGCAGGCAGACCCTTTATTGTGTGAGCCACCAGGTGGCGCCAGTGCTAAAGAAGCCACTGCCGACGCAGGAGAGGCAGGAAGATCCATGGAAAAGGAAATGGCCCTCCACCCCAGAGTTCCTGCCAGGAGAATCCCATGGACAGAGGAGCCTGGTGGGCTGCAGTATACGGGGTCACAGAGAGCGATGGAGCTCTCACACAATCTAGTTTACATCTTCGGAGTTATTTCCACACCTTACATGGTTGAGAGAAGATGTGGAAATTGGGCAGCTCACTTTCTGCCACCTCTTGTCCCCCTGTCCTGTAGGAATGCATGTCCCCTCCAGACGGTCTCCCTCTCATCTTCACTCTATCCTCTTCCTCTCCTCCTTTATCCCCTCTATGTTTTCAACTCCTCTCTGTCTCCCATTCAAAGTCCTCATCTGGCTTGTTTCCCCAAGCTGTCTTCTTTTGCCATAGAAATCAGCAAATTCCAAATTTCTTCCCATGATGTAAATATTTTCACCAGTTCTAGTATCTGCCGTAAATCAGAATCAATATCTTTCCCATCTGGTTCTGCTTCTTTAAGCCTAGTGGAAGAAAATTATTGCCTGAATCTCTTATCAGAGTGTTTGTTTTTATAGTTTTTTTTTTCTTTTTTTGAGGGGAGATCATTGTCCCTTTCCATCTAAAATTAAACATACCTGCCCGGGTTAGTTTCTGTCCCAAAACACTCATCACATCTTTCAAGATCTGCAGTCTTACGCACTGTATTTTTTTTTTTTTTCGTTTGTTTTTTTGGTGGTGGTGGGGGTAAAAATATATTTATGCACACTTTTCTATTTCCCACACTTGGAACATCTTTATACCTTTCATATTGCTTTTTATTTATTTATTTATTTTTAACACCAATTAACAATGTTGTGATAGTTTCAGGTGAACAGTGAAGGGACTCAGCCATACGTATACATGTATCCATTCTCCCACAAACCCCCCTCCCATCCAGGCTGCCATGTAACATTGAGCAGAGTTCCATGTGCTATGCAATAGGTTTTTGTTGGTTATCTGTTTTAAATATAGCATGACCTTCCCAAAGTCCTTACCTGTCCCTCCCCCCCAGCAACCCTGAGTTCATTCTCTGTCAGTCTCTTTCTATTCTGTAAGTTCATTTGTGTCATTTCTTTTGATTCCACAAATAAGAGATGTCATGTGATAATTCTCCTTCTCTGTCTGGCTGGCTTCATTCCGTGTGACACTTTCCATCCATGTTGCTGCAAACGGCCTTATTTCATTCTTTTTAATGGCTGACTAATATTCACACACACACACGCATCACATCACATCTTTATCCATTCCTCTGTTGATGGATGTTTAGGTTGTGTGCATGTCTTGGCCATTGCAAACAGTGCTGCAGTGAACATTGGGGTGCATGTATATTTTCAGGCCATGTTTTTCTCTGGGTTTATATGCTTCCCTGGTAGCTCAGATGATAAAGAATCTGCCTGCAATGCGGGAGGCCTGGGGTTTGATCCCTGAGTTGGGAAGTTTCCCTGGAGCAGGAAACAGCTACCCACTCCAGTATTCTAGCCTGGAGAATTCCATGGACAGAGGAGCCTGGTGGGCTACAGTCCATGGGGTCGCAAAGAGTCTGATACCACTGTACGACTTTTACTTTGACCTTTCAGGCCCAGGAATGGGATTGCAGGGTCATATGATAGCTCTATTTTTAGTTTTCTAAGGAACCTCTATACTATTCTCCATAGTGGCTGTACCAATAGAGAAATGCAAATTGAAACTACAGTGAGATATCACCACATCGGTCGGAAAGGAAAGGGCTATCTATCATCAAAAAATCCACAAACAACAAATGCTGGAGAGGGTATGGAGAGAAGGGAACCCTCCAACACTGATCATGGGAATGTAAACTGGTACAGCCATTACTGTACTTTTAAACTTGTTATTCTGAAAGAGCATGTTGCCCTTCCCAACTTTGGAAAGTCTGCTTTAACTCGCCAAAGGGTATCTTGCCCTCCTACCCCATTCCTGGGGTATCTCCAGGCTGCTCAGGGCAGGGAAGAGGGGGAGAGGAGAGAGCTCCTATCACATAATAAGCTCAGTGAGTGCCTTGTATTGACATTATATTCGATGTCATTATTAGTTCTCAGACCTTAAATCACATCTTAACCATTCATGGATAGGTATAGCTAGTATTTTTTTTTCTTTTATTTTACATTTAACAAGATTTCCTGTTAAACCCAAGACAGCCTGGATTTATGTCCTGGCTTCATTACTTTCTGAGTGATATTAAGCAGCCATTCATCTCTGAGCTTCAGTGATTTCATCTGTAAAATGGGGAGGTTAATAGTACTAACCTCATAGTGATGTTGTGAGGTTAAGTAAGTCAGTAAAGTAAAGCACATGGGATAGTGTCTGACACATAATAAGTATATGCTAGTATTTGCTATTAGACTGAAAATGCCTTTCCTTGTAAGTTTTCTTCTTCACTATTCTTCAGATTTTAATTCTACCTCCCAAAGACATAGATCATCCATCTACTCATTTTTTATCTGACTCATGTGCACACAATTCATTGCTGTGCTTTTATCTTTTCCTCCCCACTTCTTTGGTCTCGGTGCTTTTTAAATCATCCTTCTGGTCTCACCTTCACCCCATGGCTCCAGGACGCCTTCCTGGCCACCTGTCTTGAGACTGAATGAGATCTACCTGTCAAATGCACCATGGTTCCCCAGTGACATTCTCAGGCTTCTCTTTCAAGTCTCACCATCCTGTAGGACCGTGGGCTTCAGGAGAGCAGAGAGCATGTATGTTCCTCCATGCTGAGCTAGTGTCTAGCTCAGAAGATACCATGTACTTACTACTCCTTCAACAAGGAAATGCAGATGTAAGAAGTAAGAAAAAAAACGGATTCCAGACTCAGCCTGCATTTCTGTAAAAACCTCTTAAGAACAGGAGATGGTGAAGGACAGGGAAGCCTGGTGTGCTGCAGTCCATGGGGTCACAAAGAGCTGGACACGACTGAATGACTGAACAGCAACAAAGAGCACACACAACTGAGAGTTTTGAAAGGGACATAAACACCTGCAGATAAAGTTGTTTGCATCTCTACTGGGCCAGGTCCTGTTTTAGATAATGATGGTGTAGGTTATCAAGCTGATAATGTTCGAGACTGCTTTTATGGTTTTCAGTTTAACCTTGGGAATAAGCTTGTTTATTACTTCATGGAAAGCTTTGGAATTAAAAAAAAAACCTCTTTCTTTCCACTCATCAAGGGGAAGATAATAAGTACCAGATGCTAGTTTTGAAAACTAACTCCTGCAGAAAAAAGCGGGTCTCAAATTGTCCTCATTCGCCTGTTGTATTCTTATTATCTTGTTCTCCCATATCCAATGAGAAAAAGTGTATGTGTGTGTACATACACACATATACATCTATACACATACGCTTGTATATGCATAGTATGGGCATGATTGTACCTTGGTATCCACCAGCAGAGAGGTTCCAGGACCCCTTTGAATACCAAAGTTTGTGGATACTCAATCCTTGATATAAAAGAGCTTAGTATTTACATCAGAGAAGGCAGTGGCACCCCACTCCAGTACTCTTGCCTGGAAAATCCCATGGACAGAGGAGCCTGGAAGGCCTCAGTCCATGGGGTCACTGAGGGTCGGACACGACTGAGCGACTTCATTTTCACTTTTCCCTTTCACGCATTGGAGAAGGAAATGGCAACCCACTCCAGTGTTCTTGCCTGGAGAATCCCAGGGACGGGGGAGCCTGGTGGGCTGCCGTCTATGGAGTCGCACAGTCGGACACGACTGAAGTGACTTAGCAGCGGTATTTACATATAACCTATACACACTCTCCTGTATACGTTTAATTGATTATTTATAATACCTAACACAATGTAGGGCTTCCCAGGTGACTAAATGGTAAAGAATTCTCCTGCCAAGTATGAGACATGGATTCAATCTCTGAGTTCGGAAGATCCCCTGGAGAAAGAAATGGCAACCTACTCCAGCATTCTTGCCTGAAGAATCCCATGGACAGAGGAACCTGGCGTGTTAGAGTCCATGGGGTCACAAAGAGTTGGACACAACTTAGGGACTAAACAAAACACAAAAACAAGGCAAGCACTATTAAATAGTTGCCCTGGCAAATTCAAGTTTTGCTTTTTGGAACTCTCTGGAATTTTTTTCCTAGTATTTTTGATTCACAGTTGGTTGACTCTTCAGATGCAGAACACACAGATGTGGAGGGTTGACTGTGTGTGTGTGTGTGTGTGTGTGTGTGTGTGTGTGTGTAATGGTTCTGTGAAATTCACTGAACCTCCTTTGGTTCCCCGAGTCTTTATCAGGTCCTGTTTTGGGTTTCCTTCAAATTAGAGAAAGGCTTCTGGCAACGTTCTTCCTGCTACAGTTGTTTCAAGCAATTTTGTATAAAACAGTTAAAGCCCCTTTAGCCAATCTAACAACTCTAAACACTATTAGGACTTTGTTTATTCATCCAGCAGTTAATTTTGGAATGCTTCCTGTATCCTGAAGTTCAGCCCATTTAATTTTTTTCTGAATGCTTTAGCCCTATTAGAACAGGACGGCTTTCAAACACAGTTGTACAGTGGTTTATTCACAGCAAGTGAAATAAATCCCTTGCACCAGAAGCTCGAGTTTTAAAACAGAAAATAAACTGAGCTTGAAGACCTGAAAAACAAACCTTAATACCATCCCCAGCTAAGAAGCATAAATTCACAAATAAGTTCTCTTTGTCACAGTAAGTGCTGGTTGGTGAAGAATTAACTTGAACATGAGTGACTTCATCTCACAGCAGCTTCTCTCTTCTGCTATGGGTTTCTGTCAAAATATAAAAGGTTATATTTCATTCAGTTTGGCCACCTGATACGAAGAGCCAACTCATTGGAAAAGACCCTGATGCTGGAAAAGATTGAAGGCCGAAGAAGGGATTGACAGAGGGTGAGATGGTAGGATGGCATCACCAATTCAATGGACATGAGTTTGAGCAAACTCCAGGAGACAGTGGAGGACAGGGAAGCCTGGCGTGCTGCAGTCCATGGGGGTCTCAAAGAGTCGGACAGGACTGAGTGACTGAACAACAAATTTCCTTTACTTACCTTAAAGTCAATAATATTTAATCCAACCAGAAAACATGGTCATTGTCAGTTTGGAACCAAGCATTGCAGATTATCTCTGAATAAATATGATGAAATGTTCCTTTTGCAGATGCAAGTACTGGCATTACGATGAAAACCTGCTCACAGCCAGCATCATCATCGTCTTCCATAATGAAGGGTGGTCCACCCTCATGAGAACAGTCCACAGTGTAATTAAAAGGACTCCAAGGAAATACTTAGCAGAAATCGTGTTAATTGATGATTTCAGTAACAAAGGTAATGGCTAAGGGATTGACATTTAATCTATAAAGTAAGTTTAAATTATAAACAGTCGCAAACATGTAATTTCAAAATAGTGTAGAAATTAATGGTATCTATTGATAGCACCTATAATCAACAAGTTGGCACTGTGCCAAGCATTGTATGTGAATTAGTTTCTTTAGTTCTGACAGTAATCCTTGTGAGAGATATTGTTCATTTTCATTTTGCACTCGAAACTAAGACATGTTAAGTAACTTGCCAGAGGTGACAGGTAGTAATCAACAGCTGCCTCCCAATCTATAGCCTGCACATTTAATCACAGTCTTACACTATACCAATTCTTTGGGCCTTGGATTTTATAAAAATTTAATTGTAAAGGTAATTCATTAAATGACTGAAAAAATGCAGTCGCATGTATGTTGTAATGTCACCCAAAGCCCTATCTAAATCTATATATTGAGATCTATATACATTTTATTAGCTTTATTTTGCATTTGAATGATGATGCAAACATTGAATTTGGCCAGAAACCATGGGCTATTTTGTTTATGATAGAAAGTATCTACTAAAGCTTCCTTTGTCCTATATTTGATTGAGGATATTTGAATAGAAGGGAACAGTGTTTTATTTTTTATTCTTCTTATGGAGTGAGCACTAATGTATTTATGGTGACATCAGTTAGTCTTGGTTCCACTTGACAAGGGAGAGATTGAGCAATAATTTTCCAATTAAGTGGGGTGGAGTTTTTTAAGTTAATTTTTTTTTCTTCAAATAGATCCATTATTGTAAGCTGAATGTATCTTCTTAGTGACATAAATATCAAAAGATAGATAATGCTACAGTCCAAGGGACTCTCAAGAGTCTTCTCCAGGATGTTAGAAAAGAAGTCAGAACATGATCAGCATGAAAAAAAAAAATTCAAAATGGCTTTAAAAAAGCTTCCTCCAAAACTTAATATAGAACTCTCCAAGTTCTCAACCAAGTTTATACACCTCTGCTGTTTTTGAAAGGACATAACCAGAGTCTTGACCATGAACACATTATATTAGCATGGAGAGAAATAGAAATGTGACCTACTTACTTCCTTTTCCCCTCCTCATTATACACCTAATCACTTTCTTCAACTAATCACAGCAGAGAATTTATAATTTTAGAGTAAAGAGCAGAGAGAATGTATAACTTTAAATTTTTCAGTCATCAGATGCCTTTAGCTGAGACATCTTGGTTGCAATTTACTATGGTAGGAATATTTTCATTATGAATGCTATTCCTGTCTCAAGATAAATATTTGATAATATGTTTTTAAGTGATATTGTTGGTGCCAACAGTGTTTAAATTTAGCAAAACTTAAATCTACAAAAATAACAGAAATTCCACGTCATGCTTGTACAGATTTTAAGAACCACAACATTATTATTACAAGTTAAAAAGCTCAGCATAGTCTTTAAAAAAGTGAAGATACATCATAAGGTGTTTCCCATTCTAAAATCTTGTGTTCTTGCTTGGCCCAAGGAAAGAACAAAATTTTGTGGTTAAGTTTTTTGTCCAGTTTAATTTTTGTGTGATCAGTGCTTCTATTGTTCCAAATCTCTAACAGCCTCTTGTAACATTTATAAAAAGCAATTACATATAGGATCTTCTTCACTCAGAGTGCAGAGTTGTTGGTTGGGGCTACCCTTGGACCCTTTAATTACTTCTCCCAATTTCAAAACAACCTTGACATCTGTCAGCCCAAGCCTCAGTAAAATTACACAAAGTTTGGTAAACATGACTTGACTGAAAACTAGGTTTGTTTTCTTTCCCCAGTATATTCAATAATTAAAACTTTGAGTTATAATTTTTTTCTCTGAAAGACAAAACACTTAACTAATTAATATAAAACCCCACAAAAGAGGTGGCTGCTCAGAAGCCTCGAGTTTCTGGAAGTTAGTGTCCTCAAAACGCAAGGGTTTCGGGCCTTTAAACTGAGAACACCCCTCTCCACCTGTGCCTCCAGCAAAGGGCTGCAGGGACCACGCGTCCTCGCAAGGCTTAGCAAAGGAGGCTGGAAAAGCACTTCTGTTCACAACTACTTATCATTTCCTCCCGCCTCTTATTGGTCACAGCAAGTCACGTGGCCCAGAGTGGTCCCAGGCTGGGCAGGATGATCACCCCCCAGGAGAGGTGTTTCCTGTTTGGGACCGGGATCCCTCCACCACCTCGGTGTTGGCGTCCATGACACCCTATGGCGGCCAAGTTATCTTACTTAGAAATAGATTTGAAGAACAGAAACAGGTTTCTGACGATAACAATGTATTTAGATTTATTTAAATAACATATGTGCAATTCAGAAGGGCTTTAGAAAAAAACCAACTTAGGGCTGTATTGAACTAAAAAAAAAAAAAAAAGAAAGGTAAAGTAAGAGCTTTAAAAACAAAACAAAAAAACCTTTTATTGAAGGGAAAATTACCAAGACTTTCTGGGGGAAAATTGCAACTCAGCATGAGAATTTTATTTATAATTCTCATTAAAACTGCTTGCCAAAATAGAGAAAGGAAATTTTTTTCTTCTCAATTTTGAATACTCATGTGTGGGTGTCTTGCTAATTATAAGCTCCTTAAAAATGAGTGAAGTATTAAGTGTACAGCCTGATTTGCCCATTAACCATGAGCTCATCACTAAATACAGCTATTTTTTGCCTTGTTTTTGTATTAGTGGGCTAAAATTTTAAACAACTTAAAAAGAACTTTTGTGACTCAAGAAACTTCTTTAAGAATCCAGGAATTAGTTGTGGCTTTGATGAACCAGCTTCATAGGCTCATAGAGATAAAAACAAACACTGTTCTGCTGCAGCTCCGAAGCCAAGATGGAAAGTTTAACAAATGTATCTTTTTTTTGTAACCCAAAATTTTCTCTACCAAGTTGCAAACATATGTATGTATGTGTATATGTGTGTGTGTGTGTGTGTGTGTGTGTGTGTGTGTCTAAATATATAGGGCTTCCCTGATAGCTCAGTTGGTAAAGAATCCACCTGCAATGCAGGAGACCCCAGTTCGATTCTTGGGTCTGGAAGATCCCCTGGAGAAGGGATTGGCTACTCACTCCAGTATTCTTGGTCTCCCCTCTGGTTCACCTGGTAAAGAATCCGCCTGCAATGAGAGAGACCTGGGTTCAATGCCTGGGTTAGGAAGATCCCCCTGGAGAAGGGAAAGGCTACCCACTCCAGTATTCTGGCCTGGAGAATTCCATGGCTTGTGTAGTCCATGGGGTCACAAAGAGTCAGATATGACTTCCACTTTCACTTTTCTTTTCATATGCATACTTGTGTGAGTGCATGCTCAATTGCTTTAGTTTCAGTTGTAGCCAACTCTTTGTGACTTTATGGACTGTAGCCTGTCAGGCTCCTCTGTCCATGGAACTCTCCAAGCAAAAATACAAGAGTTGGTAGCCATTTCCTTCTCCAGGGGATCTTCCCCACCCAGGGATTGAACCTGTGTCTCTTGTGTCTCCTGCACTGCGGATGGATTCTTTACTATTGAGCCACTAGGGAAGCCCATATATACATCCATACATATGTAAATGATATATGTATTTATTAGATAAATGTGCAAATATTTATAAAATTATAAATATTTATAAATTAAATATAAATACATAAAATTATAACATATAAATAAATATTTATAAATAAACACTTACATGTACACACTTGTTGGGGGCTTCCCAGGTGGCGTTCGTGGTAAAGAACCTGGTGACTAATGCAGGAGACAGAGAGACACAGGTTCAATCTCTGGGTCCAGAAGATCCCCTGGAGAAGGAAATGGCAACCCACTCTAGTATTCTTGCCTGGAAAATCTCATGGAGAGAGGAGCCTGGTGGGCTACAGTTTATAGGGTTGCAAAGTCAGACGTGACCGAAGCGACCTAGTGCACACACATGCACACATGTGTTGATGCTTAAAATACAGAGAAGATAGGATTTTTTGTTGATGTTGTTATTTGTCAGTTTGATGGGAACTATATTGATCGTCACATCAAGACTACTCCCTTCATCACTGATTGTAGGGGGAGGATGGCTCAGAAACAAATGTTAACCTATACCCCGTGTGGATTCCAGGAGGCTGTGTAATGTTATCCGTAGACAGTGCATCTTCAGAAATCCTGAACCATTGCTTCTGCCAAAAGCCAAAGAACTATTGTGCCTGAAAGCTTCTAGATAGAATATTAACATTTGAATTGTTTTAAGTTTTCATGTCAGTTGGCATAGTCGTTATTTGTTCTGTATGTTTAGAGAGTTTTGATCATTCTCAGGCTAACTATTAATAGTTCTCCATAGGTGTATTAAGCTCAGAATTTTAACGTTAATAATACACTTCACCTTGCTTCTCTATACATTAACATTGAGCATGCTTCTGTGTAAAATTACTGACCTGTTGCCTAGCCTTTTTTCTTGAGAAAAATGATAGCTTAACTGGTTTATAACCACAAATATAATGTATAATATTGACTGAGTTTTTTATTCATAGAACACTTGAAAGAAAAACTGGATGACTATATTAAACTGTGGAATGGCCTAGTCAAGGTATTTCGAAATGAGAGAAGAGAAGGTTTAATTCAGGCACGAAGTATCGGTGCCCAGAAGGCCAAACTCGGACAGGTGGGAAACGTTCAATATTTTTGTGTCTGTTTTGGGTTTTGTAACTAAAAGATCATGTACATTTTTAGGTACCACTTTAATTTTTTTTTAATTGAAATGAAAATGCTATCTTAACCAGACAAATATCAAAACTGACTCTATGGCCAGTTTATCTTAGCATCTAGTTTAAAATTGTACGTGATAGATAATGTCCTGTAGGTGAGTGTTTTTTCATCCTGCCTCTTTCTTTTAAGGTTTTAATATACCTCGATGCCCACTGTGAGGTGGCGGTTAACTGGTATGCACCACTTGTAGCTCCCATATCTAAGGACAGGTAACATTACCTTGCTTTTATTTCCTTTCCTGATTGAAAAGTAAACCTCATCCTAGAAGGACAAATGATATTCCCATCCTGATTTCATTTCCATTCAGTGTATCAAGTTTCGTGTTGAGTATTATTTTCTAGCTAGTTGTTTCCCTGAGTGGAGCCTGGCAGAAACGTGGGGCTGATTCACATGCAGGCAGTTAGACATTTGGAATAAGCCCAGCATATCTCACTTAGAATCGCCTTATGGTTGGGTCAGTAAAGAGACTTCCTCCAGCTCCACAAGCTTGCTCTAAGAGTAATGTTAACTGCCCCCTCCACACTGTGGTAATATTCTGAAGACTTGAAGGAGCATGCTTTGAAATTATGCCTATTGGTTTTTGTATGACCTTGGAAATCATTATTTTACATAGTATGGGCTAGCTGTCATCTATGTCAAAGCCTTGGATTTCCACATGAACTTTAAAGTTTAGAAGTGGACAGCTGTCCCATGGGAACGTAGTGATCACTGTTCAGTTCACAGCGGATCTGAAACTGTTGACAGCAGTACCAGTCTTCTGGTTCCCAAAGCCTTCCCTGCTTTTAGTCCAGAATCCTTACTATTTCAGAATCTAGAAAAAATAAAGGGGGACTTCTCTGGCAGTCTAGCGGTTAAGACTGCATACTTCTAATGCTGGGTACGTGGGTTCTATCCCTGATCAGGGAACTAAGATCCCACAGCGGCCAGAAACAAATAATTAATTAAAATGAAAATTTTAAGAAGGAAATAAGACATGTCCCTGTGTCTGTGGCCTGAGTCAGAGGAAGACTTTTCAGAGGACTGTATCATCCCAGGATCTATCAACAGTGATCTCTACGTGCTGTCTGATTCTATCCTCACTGCAACCCTGCAAAATAGATATTATTACCTCTCTTTAACTAAAGAGGATGCCGATACTGAGAGAAATGCATGAATTTGCCCCAACTCGGACAGTTTATAAGGAATCCAGCTGAGAGCCCTCTGGGACACCTTCCATTGCTTACTTAGAAATCCGAGAATCACAAGACTCTCATGAGGAGAGATAGCTAGCCTTCCTCTCTCCTGATGAGAGTGGGCAGTCCTCTGGGATGTGGGCAGGGTGAGTGAGGTCATTCCACTGGCCTCTTGACTGGCCCGCAGGAGTCCACAGGCAGGAATAAAGCCCCTGTGTCGAAATCCTGAGCCCCAAGGATTTTCCCCTTCTCCTTGGTTTCTAAACATTTAAATGTACCTTAACCGTGGTTGTAAAAAACTGTAATCTCCATTTTAGGAGATGCCTTTTAAAACCCTTTCTGATGAAATGTACACCAGAACAAGCAGTGTACCAATTATCTTAGCAGAGTTGCCACTATACCTGATTAGTCATATAGCACTAGCATTTTTATGAAGACCAGATAAAAGGTATTGTTTTTTACTCCAAATTCTCAAGCCACTATTTATGCTATTCAGCAGGTTTTTATGGATTTTTGTGTTTTTGTGTGTGTGTGTGTGATAAAAGCTAATTTTTTGCCATAAAAGAAATAGGATAGAAGATCAAGTAAATGTACAGAAACAGATTTTCATAATAACTTCTCCCAAAGAAGTAAAAAGCAGCAAAGAGTTGGGAGCACTGCTGAAAGTGTAGCAAGTATTATCTTTCTACACACACACACTCATTTTTTTTAAAAAAAGAAACTGTAATCTTTATTTATTTATATTTGCTTTTTGTCTTAGGCCAGGCCTTATGAGGCAGGAGGGCTCTTAATTTCCTGATAGTTCCCTGACAAGGATCGAACCTGTGCCCCCTGCAATGGGAGTTGAAGTCTTAACCACAGGACCACCAGGGAAGAAGTCACACACACACACACACACACACACACAGACACACACAGACACAGACACACACCCACAGACACACACACACACAGACACACACACACAGACACACACACACACACACTGATTTTGAGCAAGGAGCGGGAAAAAATGGGCAGGGAAACCTGGTAAATAATGTGAAGTTACCAAGAGAGCGAGCCTGTAGGACCAGAGTGAAAATGAGGTCATGCTGCTAAGTTCAAGGATACGGCTCTTTGTCCCTAACATTTGTCTGTGAGCTCAGGGATGTCCCCTCTCCCCTTCTCTTATGAAAACAGCCTCCTTGACTTTTCAAGGCATTCGTTCATGTCATCTCCCATTAGATATTAATGTCCCCTGCTGCTGCTTAGTTGCTACATTGTGTCTGACTGTTTTGCAGCCCCATGGACTGTAGCCTTCCAGGCTTCTCTGTCCATGGGATCCTCCAGGCAAGAATACTGGAGTGGGTTGCCATTCCCTTCTCCAGGGGGTCTTGCTAATCCAGGGATCGAGCCTGCATTGCCTGCATTGCAGGTAGATTCTTTACTGTCTGAGCCATTAGAGAAGTCCTAAGTTCCCTTAGTGGGGGAAAAAATAGAGCAACCCAGAATAACAAGAGATAATACAGTTAGACTTGCTCGACTACTAAGTGTTGGGTCTCTTAAATGCTTTTTCATTTTCTGTAAATGTTTCAGAACCACATGCACTGTGCCTCTAATAGATTACATAGATGGGAATGACTATTCCATTGAGCCTCAGCAAGGTGGGGATGAAGATGGTTTTGCCAGAGGGGCCTGGGACTGGAGTTTGCTATGGAAACGAATCCCCCTGAGTCACAAGGAAAAGGCCAAAAGAAAACATAAAACTGAACCTTATCGGTAAAGCTCACTACTTCCTCTTTTTAATGTGGAGTGTTTCTCTCTAAGTACTTTTTTTTCTTCCTTCCCCATGTCCTGGTGTAAACACGTGGGTCCCCACACGCCCTTGCATTTCATCTTTGCTGCCATCCATCAACAACACAACACAGAACCATTTGCACTGTGCCGCTCATAGATGTCATAAATGGCAACACATATGAAATTGTGCCCCAAGGGGGTGGTGACGAAGATGGGTATGCCCGAGGAGCATGGGACTGGAGTATGCTCTGGAAACGGGTGCCTCTGACCCCCCGAGAGAAGAGACTGAGAAAGACAAAAACTGAACCATATCGGTAATCACTAAATCACTTACCTTTTTTTCTTTTCTCTAGTCGCTGCTAACCTATTAACCTCTTGCCAAGCTAAATATATATATATATATAAATATAAATAAATACATACATATATATATATATATAATTAACACTGTAGATGCTGTCTCAGACTCTGAAAGGATTTCTTTCTTTGTGCTGTTTCAGGGGTTTAAATTCACCCTGTCATCTTTGTGGTTGCTTTCTTCTTAAAAGCAAGCTCCATTTGGGGGCAGACTTGGAGGGTGGGCATATTTTATGGTATCAGTTCCAAATACAGGGGGAAAACAAGAAAAGCTTTGCAGTCTTCTCCTGGTAGGTTTTTGTTTGTTATTTTGTTTAGTCGCTAAGTCATGTCTGACTCTTTTCGACCCCATGGACTGTAGCCCGCCAGACTCCACTGTCCATGGGATTCCCCAGGCAAGAATACTGGAATAGGTTGCTATTTCCTCCTCCAGGGATCTTCCTGACCCAGGAAGCGAACCCATGTCTCCTGCATTGGCAGGCGGGTTCTTTACCACTGAGTCCACAGGGGAAAGTGGACTAGACATGAAATTTTGTTCTTTTGACAATAATATCATTCTATAAGTTTAAAATGTGTAAATTTTACTTACCATCCAAGTTTTGTATCTACTTTGATGCCTTGGAGGGTAGTATTAACAACAAAAGGCAGTAACAAGATTTTTTTTTCTTTCGTTTTATATGCTCTTAAATAGTAATTTTATGCCAGTTAAATTTGATGAATAAAAATACATGACTTTGGGAAATGTTACACAGAATTCCTTTATGACTTCATTCTCAGAAGAGCATTTGATTAAAAGGAGACGTTATTCCAGAATCTTCCTTTCTCCTTTCTTGTGCCTCTTCAAATAGAAAAATTTATGCTCTTCTCTCTTTTTTGGTCTTTTTACTAGAACATTTTTACCATCTTTTAAAGAGTGGCCCCAAATGAATTGTTTAGTTAGATGCTAGTGTAGGTTTCTAAATGTGTCTAATTTTATTTTTTTGATCTTATGGTTCTGCTTTTGGTCTCTCTCTTCCTGTTGCGCTACTGATGATGCTCGAACTCAGTTTGGGGATAGCGTCTAATGTTATGCAAAAAGCTGGTGGGGTCTGGGCATGTCGTGATACCAGGATACTGAAATGGCAAACATAAGGAAATTATACAACCTTTCAACTTTATGTGACATTTTCCAAATTTCTTTTTGAGGTGTTTTTTTTTTTTTTTTTTCAAAAATTGTCCAAGAGCCTGCCACTGATCTATTTAACCTGACTCACAAATAATTCTGGGAGGGAAAAAATAAGGGGTGGTGACCACAGGTGTATTCCCACCAAACCCATGGGCTAGTAAAGAGAATTTTTTTAAATGTGCTAGAAAAATTTAAGGAAGTTTTCCCTTTGAATAACTCACTGGCTTTCACATTAAGATATGTTTTTCAAATATGTACTGAGATAACTGGGAATATGTTTAAAGATCAAAAGGGCATAGTCATAATAATGTTAAATGACAGTTAAATAAACGTGGTGTGAAAATATAACCGAAAATGCACCAGTGCTATTTAGGGAGTTCAGCCGTGTACTTTGAGAAGAAAAGCCTTTTGAAAGGATGACTTTCCCCTGACGTGATGACATTTCCCTTTAATGAGCTGTGTTCCCTCGTGGCACTGAACACGCAGCAGGTGAGACAGAAATTAAGCAGTTCACTACACGAATGACTCTGGAGGAGCAAGTACGACAAGTGGTGAGAAGGAAAGCCCAGAAAGTGTTCCTGAGGCCGAGCCCTGAGGGATGAGGAGCCGGCCCTGTGGAGCAACAGGAAGGGAGTTCGGGTCAGGAGACTGGGCCCTGGGGCAGGAGGGGGTCTGCAGAGCAGGCGGTGCTACCCAGCTGCCTGATGGGGCTCCGGTGGGCCAGGAAAGAGCACACCGTCAGGGTTCTGTCGATGGGCTAGGATGGCCAGCAGAGAGGCTGGGAAGAAGTGGGTTCACCCTGTGAACTCACTATGTGAGTTGACGGTGGCATCAGCGGGAATTGGCGATAGATTGATATCAGGTATGCTGATAAAGAAGCTCCAGTGGAGGGACCTACCTAAGAATCGTATGCAGTGATAATCCTTTGTTCCCGGAAGAACAGGATGAAAACTATTCTTCTCTAACTTCTGATGGTGGGAGGGGCTCACCATAGAAAGCTACCAAGTCTTTTTTTTTTTTCCCTCTTGTGCCTAAAAAGTACCCAGTTCAGTATCGCACTCAGGAAGGCCCAGGAGTCACCCTCTGGCATCCCTGCATCCTGGCACAGTAAATAACTATTTCTCATTCTCCTGTGCACTTCCGTGCCACATTCGCAAACTCACAATGAACACAGGCTGTCCTCCCACGAGCTACACCCTTATTTGGCAAACCCCTGAGCTATAAAATTTAAAAAATGAGATACTACTTTCATGGCATATGGTTTCACTCATCTTAGAATGACTCATAAATCATTATGGGAACATTTAGCCAACCACGGCTTCTAGCTCAGTCCTTTTGAGGAGTGAAAGCGAAAATTCTGTTTTAACTCACAAGGCTTAATTTTTAAGTCAACCAAGGAACAAAGATGCCCTCTAATGGCGAAATGATGTAATGCTCTGATTTGTAATGAAATATATAATACCATTTCAGTTAAACATTGTAGTGAATTCATAAGAAATTATGAACAGAATTGCTTGGTGAAGGCTTTATAATTTCTTAATGTTTGGCCATCAGTTTTGTCTCTTCTATGCATTATTTAACTGTATTCCAAAAAGCTTTGTTGTCTGTGGTTGAAGGGGTCTTGGGCATTTGTCTTTCAAAGTTGTTTCAGCATTTCTTTCCCTTAGGTCCCCAGCCATGGCTGGAGGGTTATTCGCCATCGAAAGAGACTTCTTCTTTGAACTGGGTCTCTACGATCCAGGCCTCCAGATTTGGGGTGGTGAAAACTTTGAGATCTCATACAAGGTAACATTTCATTTAAACAACTGCAGCTTTTCCAAGAAGTTACTGATTGTTGTGACTATCTGATAAGGCTGGTTTCTTTCAGGTTGTGTGTGTGTGGGGAGGTACTGTTTAATGCATTTCTCTAAATTATAAGGAATGACTAACAAACATACTTGCCTTTTGGGAAAAAATAAGGCAAAATGCAAGCTCCAAGTACATATGTACAGGGCTCAGCTAAAAACGGAGGCCAGCGAGCTTCAGAGTAAAAATACCTCCTCTCCCATCCCCCACCCCTCCCCCAAAGGCTTTCCATCCTGGAGCCTTTTGTTATCAGAGCCCCTGGGGGAATCAGCAGTTGTCGGGGTCCCATTTGTCCATCCACTGCTGAAGCTGCCTTTCATCCCTGTAGGACAGGATGCTTCAGGACAGAGGCAGACCCCGGCAGGAACTGGGGTTTTTACACTGACACGGGAGCTGCAGCTCCCTACCTCTTCCCGAAAGAAAGGGAGAGAACAGTGATCCAGTTTGAGTTGAATAGATAATTGTTCAACTTGTCTTGAATCCCCGTGAGGGATGAGGGGAGAAACCCAGTCCCCGCTGTCAAGGAACTTACAGTCAATAAGAGATGGGAATTCTACTTAAACTCGTAACACAATCAGAAGGTGGACCCACATTCAGCTGATGTGATGAAGGAGCAGTTGGTGGGATCCTGCTAGAGGAAGTGTTCAAGACAGAACTAGGAAGATGGGCGTGAGATTGGTTGGGGGACGCTTCTAAGCAGGTAGAATGGGAAAAGGCACAGGACGGGGGATATGAGAGTTGAGGAGACAGGAACGCTGGCCGAAGCTGAATGCGTGAATCCGACAGATGAAGGGGAAGACCATGTGGGCAGGGATATTAGGGCCACAGTGAGGAGCCTCCAGTGCTGTTACACTGTTACTAATCCAGCAGGCAGTGGAAACCATCCGAGAGGCCGAGGGGGAGGGCATGACCCCCAGCTGCCCTTCAGCAGCATAATCTCCTACTGTAAATAAATAGGGGAGCCATCGCAGAGGGGATCAGAGGTGTAGGAGCCGGTAAGGCGTTGATCAGAACACTCCCCCATGGGAGACATGTTAGCTGGTGGAGCGGGAGGGGGGTTACAAGGATGTGAGGACTGGGATGTCTGTGTGGCTCTGAGGGTTACCATGGGGGTGTCTCGGGTGCTGCAGGAGGTCAGGAAGGGGTCCTGGGTCCCGGGCACACCTGTGTTCCCCAGCAGCCTCTTTGTTAGTATGTGAGCTCGAGAAACAGGAAGTCATTGCAGGATCTGTTTGGTGTATAAATTCCCTGTGGACACTGTGTCTAGTTTAGGTTTCACAAGACAGAGCTCGCATTTGAAACAGCTGCACGTGTGTCTTTCCTGACAGATCTGGCAGTGTGGAGGCAAGTTGCTGTTTGTCCCTTGTTCCCGTGTTGGGCACATCTACCGTCTTGAGGGCTGGCAGGGGAACCCCCCACCCGTCTATGTAGGGTCTTCTCCTACCCTAAAGGTGAGTCTTTTGGTTAAAAGTGGGGAGGCTGGGAGCTGACACGTGTGCCACATGGCTACCGAGTGTCAACCTGATGGCTGGGTGACACCTTTGAAGCCGTCATGCTGGGTGTCACTTTTAACTTAGGCTGGATTTATTTGTGAAACTTCTTACTGTTTAAGATTATTCCCTGTATCCTACTCTGATTATCATTCCTATATCGAGTGTTTTCTGTGAAGATACCTCAAATTAATTTGTAAAAACTGGCAACCCACTCCAGTACTCTTGCATGGAGAATCCCATGGACAGAGGAGCCTGGAAGGCTGCAGTCCACGGGGTTTCGAAGAGTCAGACATGACTGAGCGACTTCACTTTCACTTTTCCCTTTCACACACTGGAGAAGGAAATGGCAACCCACTCCAGTGTTCTTGCCTGGAGAATCCCAGAGACAGTGGAGCTGGTGGGCTGCTGTCTGTGGGGTCGCACAGAGTCAGACACGACTAAAGCGACTTAGCAGCAGCAGCAGCAACACTGTAGGAAAATAGTTGGAAAGAAAATACCAGTTTGTATTATTCACACATCAGTAAAATACTGTTCTTATCTGATTTTTAAAAAGTAAAGTGATTATAATAGGAGTTTGTGTAGTAAACAAAATCAGAGTTTTGAACAGTGCTTGTAAAAGTTCAGTATCTTTCGTATGGCTGAGTGCCCTCTCTGTTGACTGTCCCAACATTGTCAATCGGCTATACCCCAATACAGAATTAAAAGTTTAAAAGTAACAGTAAAAATTTTTTTAAAAATAGTTTAGTATCTTTTGTCCCCCAAACGAGGGACAAACCAGGAGAGTTTCACCCTAGAGTCTACAGGCCCCGCTGCTGGCAGGACCACGGCCTTACTCCTTGATGGAGCAATGTAGGAGTCGTGTGGCCGCCATACTCTAAGAGCATATGACTGGTGCCCTTCATCTTCCGGAGCCCTTAACCAAGTCAAAAGCAGAAGGAAGTCTATTTCTGGCCACAGCTGCAACTCAGGACTGTTCCCCAAAGGGAATAGATAACTGAAGGAGAAACGAGGCTGTAAGAACCAGCACAGCCCTCTGACCAGCCAGATTATCTTCAAAATGACCATCATGGAGCCTCGTTAGACAGAGTTCCCATTTAACACCAGGCCTGACGGCCTCGCAGGAAGAGAACCTGCCCTTGGAATCAGCCCCACAGGCACCAAAAATTCATGTCATCAGGTCAGTTCAGAAAAGCCTGTGCTACGAGGAACAGAAAGAGATGAGAGGGAACACCCGTCACCGTCAGCTTAGCCATGGGTCTTCTCAAAGCCCAGCAAGTGCAGCTGTCGCCAGCACCTCCGTCCTCTGCTTCCGTGTGTCCCCTCCGCCTCCAGGGCTGTTTCTCCAGCCAGCGGGCTTCTCTGAACTGCAGACCTCTCGTATCAGCTGTTGCCCAGAACCTTCCTTTTCTTTTGATTTTTTTTTTTTTTTTACCACACTGCATGGCTTATGGGGTCTCAGTTCCCCAACCAGAGATCAAACAGTGAAAGCACAGGGCCCTAACCACTGGTCCGCCAGGGAATTCCCTAGAACCCTCGTCTTAGGTGGTCCTCAGACGTTTCTGACTCAGCATTGTCAGAGCTGAGCCATTAACTTTTCCTTGGAGATGGTTCCTTTTTCTGTGACCCCTGAGCCCACGAGGTGAGATGAGGAGGTAGGTGGTCTCCTCACCGCCTCCCACCTCCCGCACGGCCCTGGTTCCAGTCTCTCCTTGCCCAGCAAAGGCCTTCAGGCCTCCCATGGGTGCTCACCCACCCCCCTCCCCCATCCCTCTCCCCTCCGTCCCACCCCTCAGGCCATCTCCACTGCCCGTCAGGGTTATTCCCTTGGAAATTGAATCTGATGTCTGCTGCCTGCATAGACCCTTCCATGCAGATGGCTGTCAGCTGAGAGTTGACATGCAAAGTCCCTAAAAACAAACACTGGTGTCACTGAGAGCTGGCACTTCGTGAGAGCTGAGTGTGTACAAAAATCTAAATGCTTCACGCAGATTCACTTCTTAATTATCCGAAGGAGTTTCCCTGGTAGCTCAGACAGTAGAGAGTCTGCCTGCAGTGTAGGAGATGCAGGTTCAGTCCCTGGGTTGGGAAGATCTCCTGGAGAAGGAAATGGCAACCCACTCCAGTATTCTTGCCTGGGAAATCCCATGGACAGAGGAGCCTGGCGGGCTACACAGTCTTTGGGGTTGCAGAGTCAGACATGACTGGAGCGACTAACACGCTTTTCACTTTAAATGGAGAAATGGAGGCAGCTTTTCTCTCAGTGAATTCTGCATCCAGAGGTGGTAACAGACCTCCTTCAGGGCTCCACACACACCATGGTTTGTCACATAGCTGTGTTGCCCTTTGCTGCAAGTCCCGACCCCAACTCACTAACCACTCCTTCAAACCAAGCCAGCCCTGTCCCCCATCCCAAATAATTAAATGCTCCTCCTTTTTGTTACTGTAACCTTTATACATATGGCCTGAATTCTTCATGTTCATGAGTACCTAGAAGACATGGACTGTGTCTAACTTTGGATGCATTTGCAAGAATTCAAAATATTTAGCAATAATGTTGTGCTCTTTTAGGAGACTGCCACTTAGAACTACTTGAGCCCACAGGCTTTTGCAGCAACAGGCCCGTGGCCAGGCATTCACCCTTTGATAGTTACCTTGTAGCCAAGAAAACATTTAATCTGAATACTAGATGTTCCCACTCCTGATATAGAATGGTCAGTCACCTTGGCCAGCGGGCCCAATGCAGCCCCTTTTAGTAAGTAAAGTTGTGTTGGAACTGAGGTTTGCTGTTGCTTTGCATGTTGCCTGTGCTGCTTTCTCACTGCAGCAGCAGAGATGAGTAGCAGCAGCAGAAACATTATGCCCACCCAGCCGAAAAGGCGGACTCCCAAGTCCTTTATAAAGTTTACTGCCAGCTGATGTCCAAGTGCGAGGACCTCGCTGGGTCTGTACTATATCCATCGCTTCCATTCACACCTGTGTTCAGTACAACAGCAGAAGTTAGGTCTTAGTTATCACATGCCAGCTTACTTGATTGTTCTTTGGTTGCTTTTCAGGATACACCACTGGGGCATGGGCAGGGGGAGATATCCACTTAATTCCGGGCTGCAGTGAAGTGGTTCAGGTATATATATTGTCACCAGACGGGCAGAGGCGCCTGCAGGAATGTGTCTGAGTGAGCAGAGCTGTTGTTTATCCCTGTGGTTTCTGCACGTGCCAACAGTGTGGTGCTCAGAGGAGATTGTTCTGGGCAGGAGCAGGAGACAGGGTGAAGGGGTGGGGGTGGTTCCAGCCAGCTTCTCACGAACCCTTTCTTCACTCAACTTCATCAGCAGGAGAGAACATATTATGTTAGTGCGTGTAACCTTTTTAGGCCTTCCCAGGTGGTGCAGTGGTAAAGAACCTGCCTGCCAATGCAGGAAACTCAGGTTTAATCCCTAAGACAGGAAGATCCCCTGGAGAAGGAAATGGCAGCCCACTCCAGTGTTCTTTCCTGGAGAATCTCATGGATAGAGGAGCTTGGTGGGCTACTGTCCATGGGGTCACAAAGAATCAAACACAGCTGAGCAACTGAGCACGCAGGCACACGTGACCTTCAGCACCGTGACACCAGATTCTGTGTCCACCACTCTTTGGTTGAACACTCATGACCGTGACATGTCAGGGTCATGAGCTCACTTGCACACACTTAATTAAATATACAGTCCTTTTGAAACGAGTTTGTCATATTTCATGTGTCAGGAAGAGACTGTTTATGATAGTACAAATATTTTTATTTTTTTATAATAATGTTAATTTTTTTTTTCCCCAGAATTATGTTAGAGTTGTGGAGGTCTGGTGGGATGAGTACAAAGACTACTTCTATGCCAGTCGCCCTGAATCAAAGGCCTTAGCATATGGGGATATATCAGAGCTGAAGAAGTTTCGAGAAGATCACAACTGTAAGAGTTTCAAATGGTTCATGGAAGAAATAGCTTATGACATCACCTCACACTACCCTCTGCCGCCCAAAAATGTCGACTGGGGAGAAGTAAGTGTCAGCTGGGTGGTCGTGTGTATGTTTGGAGACTGAGCTCAGGAGAAAGCAGAGCGAGATGGAAATGTTGGGGAAGAGAGAAGAATTTGAGGCGGGGAAGTTTGCTGGAAAACAAGGCAAGTGAGTGGAGGGTGTGGGCCAGGCAGACAGCTAGTTTGGTTTTAGGTCGTTTGGGTTTTCCATGCAATGTCACAGAAAAAAACCCGAATGAACTTTTTGGCCAAACCCGATATTTGCCCAGCAAATTGGGTGTCAGCCACGATGAGGAAGTTGCCAGTGAGGGTGCATGGGGAGGGGTCAAGAGGGCACACATGGCCTGGTAGACACCCCACTGGGCTGTCCAGGAGCCCTTGGGCCCAGAAAGGAGGCTACATGTAGATCTAAGGATGTGACGTGTATTTGGAGGCCGCAGCACGTTTCATGGGACTGAGTGGCAAGAATGCAGAGGTAAGAGGCTAGATCTGTCCCTGAGGAGCCCCAGCACTTAGAGAAGCAGGTAGAGCAAAGTGACCTGCCCTTTTTGGTGAGAGGTCAGTAGTCTGGGTAGCAGGATGTGCTCGATCTCTCTCTGCTCCTCTATCCTAACAGTTCTCTGTCCCGTATTTCTGTCTTCTGTTTTGATGAGCTGTGTTTAACTCCCAGCTGGACCAGAGCCCCTGAAAGCCCAGACTGAGTTTTGGTTTGGTTATCTTTTGCTCTTGAGAATTCGTCACTAGCCTAGAGCCTTCTGTGTGGAAGGGATGAATTATCTTGGTGAGCTTGCCCAGTAGAGGATTCAGAGCCCACCCTTCACACGTTGATGGCTCTCAGACGTCCACCTTTAACCCAGACCTCTGTCCCAGAGCCCCGACAAGCACGTCCAGCTGCCAACGGATGTCAATAGTGATCTCTAATCAAGTTATAAATCTGTAGTAGTATTTCCAAAAAGGGAGAAGATTGTTTTTGTACAAAACATGCATTCCAGAGATGGAAGCACATGTTTGCCACGTACTTACAATATATACAGTTTTTCCATAGGTGGTCTGTATTATTTAATTTGTCAGCTATAGCTTGACTCCCCCCATTTGACTCAGTGGTAAAGAATCCACCTGCCAAAGCTAGAGATGCCAGAAACCCAGGTTTGATCCCTGGATGGGAAATATACCCTGGAGAAGGAAATGGCAACCCACTCCAGTATTCTTGCCTGGAGAATCCCATGGACAGAGGAGCCTGGTGGGCTACGGTCCATGGGGTCTCAAGGAATCGGACACCACTGAGCACACATGTTGTTGATTATTACTTGCAATGTCCGTGGTCAGAGAGGAGCCTCACTGCCCGGCCTGCTGGTCACAGCTACCCCTCTGCCCCTCCATGAACCCCAGCCCCTGGATACAGCTGTCAGGACTGGGAGCCTTCCTTCCCAGGTTCACTGATGGTCTAGATACTTAGGGCCAGTGTCTGTGACCACTGTAGTCACGTCCCTTCGCTCTGCTTCTCATGAATCTGAAATGGTACTCATGGTATTTTTAAATTTCTTTCTTCTGTTGTCTTTTATCGAAATTTATAGGCCAAGGTCCTTCATTGAAATGAGCCCCTTCCAGTGTTGACTTTCAGACCATAAGTGGTTTCACGCTATCTAACCGGTGGCTTTTTAAAATTAATTAATTGTTACCATTATTATTGGTTTTTGGCTGGGCTGGGTCTTGGCTGCTGCACGGACTTTTCTCCAGTTGCAGCCCATGGGGGCTGCTCGCTGGTTGTGGTGCATGGGCTTCCCATTGCAGTGGCTTCTCTTCTGGCGTAGCACGGCCTAGTTGCTTCTCAGTATATGGAGTCTTCCCGAACCAGGGATCAAACCCGTGTCCCCAGAATTGGCAGGTGGACTTCTGTCCACTGTACCACCAGGGAAGTCCTAACCAATGACTTTTCAAGTATAAACAACCTTATAAATCTAAGAACAACAGGAAACCCTCCCTATCTCTTTGCATGTAACAAAATTGCTTCACAAATCAATATGATAAGTAGGAAAAAATAAAAAGACCATAAGTAGTCTGAGAGATGACTATAGCTCTGTGTTCCCAGAGGCCTGACAGGGACAGTAAGTACCAGGCTGCATGTGGACCTCAGCCTCAAGACAAAGTTCTCTGAGCTCCTGCTAGAGCTTATCAGAATCTAAACTGTTACCAGCCTGTGACCCTTTGTTCATTTCTTTCAGATCAGAGGCTTTGAAACTGTGTACTGCATCGACAGCATGGGGAAAACCAACGGAGGCTTTGTGGAGCTGGGCCCCTGCCACAGGATGGGCGGGAATCAGGTACACCGCTGGCTCCGGCCTTCCAGATGCAGTTGGTATGCACTGGGAGCCAGCACGCTGATGCAGCACAGGCTTTAGCCTGGTTTTCAGTTTGGTAACTGTGATTGTTTGATAAAGTAAAACATTCTGTGAAAAACCAACAGTGCTGAAGCATTTGCTTAAAGGAGGGGATAAGAGCACTACTGGTTCTTACCTAGGCAACAGCAATCTAGAATTTGTGTCTCATATAAGAGACTAGAATATATTTTGCTTGAGTGTAAAATTGTGTAAGCCTCACTCCCTAACAGTTTTGTTTGTTCAGATATTGTTCAGTTTTCCACGTATTCCCCCCAAGAAGCTGGGATCCTATTACCAGTCGTGTTCCCAGCTGGTTCAGATGGTAAAAAATCCGCCTGTAATGCAGGAGACGCGGGTTCGTTCTCCGGGTTGGGAAGATCCCCTGGAGGAGGAAATGGCAACCCACTCCATTATTCTTGCCTGGGGAATCCCATGGACAGAGGAGCCTGGCAAACTACAGTCCATGGGATGGCAAGAGTCAGACATGACTGAGAACAGCAACCACATATTTTCTTCCCTTCCTATGTGAGTATTTTTCTTGTCTCTAATTTAGATGGTGATACATTATCAGGTCTGTTTCCACATTTTCATTTTCTTACACTGTTGGTGTAATTAATATCTTAACGACCGATTCTGTATCTAAAAGGCTAAATAGTTAGAAGCAGTCTTCTAATAGTTAGAAGCAATCTTCACTACCATCAAAATGAGTAATTCCTGCCTTTGGACTTGCGGTTCTGAACATACAGAAATGTGATAGAGAAATAGGGTAGTCATTGAGTCTAATTATAAGAGTTGAGTTTCTCTCTTTTTTAAATAGCTTTTCCGAATCAACGAAGCCAATCAACTCATGCAGTATGACCAGTGTTTGACGAAGGGGCCTGATGGATCCAAAGTTATGATTACACACTGCAATCTGAATGAATTTAAGGAATGGCAGTACTTCAAGGTATTCTGCATCTTAGTTCTGAAATATGTGCTGTTTCATTTTAATATATGGAATTGAGACATGTAAACCTTAAAACCTGCATTCTCACTGGCTTGCATTTCCCTCTCATTTTCCTGATCACTGGAGAATCACCGTTCGATAACAGAGCAACCCTTTTATTCTCTAGTACAATGTCATCACGGACGGACACCACCCAGGGTCCATGCAGACCCACTGTTCATTTATCCACATAGGGAAACCAGGGTTCCCTGAGGCAATCATCACCATTGTTCTAATATCGAAATCTGATCTTTTTAATTTAAATGATAATATATATAATTTTAATGAATGGCTCATTTATATATACATATGTGTATATAGTTTTAATGAATGGCTCTTTTAGTTTAACTTTTAAAATATTGCTGCCTGTTGTCCAGCAGGTGGCGATAGAGATGAACAGGTAACGTGTTGGATTTCAGGCTTCACAGCTTCTCCTCCTGGCTGTTAAGTGCAGGATATGTGTTGCCTGTTGCTTGTTTTAAAGGCCACATTTGGTTGTTCATTTGACTCTGTGGGAGCGGTGTTTCTATTTCAGGTGTGAATTTTCAGTGTTGTATGCCAAGTTGAGGGTTCCAACATTCGAATGGTACTCTATAATTTTCAAAGTCTAGACTTGGCTAAAGTAAATCAATTTATTGTGAAACAAAAAGTTGAAAAAGCTCCCCCAAACTGAAAGAAGCTGGCAGCCCTTAACTTTCTTTACACATCTTGTATTTGTTGTCATGCCCTCCCTGCCAGAAAACACTTGTTTGCCATGTAGTGACGATGTTAATGGCCTAGCTGAATATTCCCAGTTATGGGAATTATCTATGTTGCATAGATAATTACCAAGAAGCGGTAAGTTTGTGTCAGTTGCTGATGTTAGGAAGGAGAAGATTAATATAACTCCCAGAGAACAGAGAGCATTTATTTCCACAAAGAAAGATGAATAATAGCAGTAAAGCCTAGGGGTGAGTAAGGACAATATTAGTTAACTAGTAAAAGAAGGTTAACAGATGCAAAACAATATGAGAAGGAATGGATAAAAAATGGAATGCACATATTTTAGATACTATATTTTAAAGGACACAGCACCGAATATCAGTCTGTGTATCAGATGTTACTATTAATAAATATTCACTGGGCCTTTCAAAAAATAGCTAAAGCCCATCCTATAATGGAAGAGAAGGAAAAAAACGTAGAAATAAAAATAAGCAAAATGGGGCTTCCCTGGTGACTCAGTGGTAAAGAATCCGCCTGCCAGTGCAGGAGATGCAGATTTGATCCCTGACCCGGGAAGACCCCACTGCCACAGAGGAACAAAGCCCATGCACCACAACTACTGAGCCTGCGCTCCAGAGCCTGGGAGCCCAGACACAGCAAGTGCTGAACCCCATGCACCCTAGAGCCCGGGCTCCACCAGAGAAGCCACCCCAGTGAGAAGCCTGCTCACCACAACTAGAGAAGAGAAAGCTGGCGCCCTGCAAGGAAGACCCAGCACAGTCAAAAATAATAAATAAGAAACAAAAACAAGCTATTAAAGAAATAAAGTGCCATAGGATAGGAAAGAGAGATTAATAGGAGGCTTTATTTCTGGTGAGTTTCGGGTAGGAAGTATCACTGCACGGAATCTTGAGGTGTGATGAGACTTTTCATGGAGGATGAATGAGATGCCGAGTGAGCAGGGTCATAGCATCTTAGTGTAGAGAATTCTAGGAGCTGGGTGTTTTCTGGTTCCCTAAGTTGTTCTCCATGGGAAAGAGCATGGAACTTTTTGTGGTCTTCGGGGAGTGACCGACCTTAGCTGAGGATCACAGTGATAGGAAACAGTGGGTACTTCTAGGAAGATAATTCTGGAAACACTGTCAAGTCTGGACTGGTGAGCAGGAGGCCGGTTCAGTCAGCAGTTCTCACTCTGCTCCTCTGGACCCGTTTACATCCTTACTAACTGCTGACACACTCCCAGGGAGATTTGTTATGCAGCTTACAGCTAATGGGGTTTCTGAATTGGGAATTAAACCTGAGAGCTGTTGTGAGTATTGATGTACGCATTCGTGTAAAAGTAACACTCATAACCCTATTACATGTTAATATAAATAACACTTTTAATGAAAAATAGCTATTTTCCCCACCTCAATGAGAAGAGTGGCTCTGTTTTATAGTTTCACAAATGCCTTTAGTGTCTGGTTTAATAGAAGAACTCTGGATTCCTACTCTGCTTCTGCGTTTAGTTTGATGCGAGATGTTGTTCTAGTTGAATATCTGAGGAAAATCCAGCCTTGTGTAGACATGCAGTTTGAAAACAAGGAATAATTTAATAGCCTTTTCAGATAATTGTGCTACACAAGTGTGTAGCTGGTGGTTTCTTTTTATTCATTCATTTATTTATAGCTGTGCTGGGTCTCCATAGCTGTGCCCAGGCTTTCTCTAGTTGCTGTGAGTAGAGGCTCCGCTCTAGCTGTGCTGCACGGCCTTCTCATTGCGGAGCACAGGCTCTAGGTGCCCGGGCTTCAAACAGCTGTGGCTCCCGGACCCAAGGGCATGGGCTTCAGGAGTTGTGGTGCACTTCTGGAGTTGCCAGGGGGTGTTGCTCTGCCACGTGTGGGATCTTCCTAGATCAGGGGACCTGTGTCCCCTGCATTGGCAGGCAGATTCCTGTCCACGATACCATCAGGGAAGTGCCAGGAGCTTCTTAAAAGTTATCTGCAGTCTGGAATCTGGAATCCCTGTCAGTGAACATTTTGTCCTCTGTTGCATTAAACCCACTTGTCTGTCTGAAACTTTGAGTGGATCTTTTGTAACATCATACTTTCACAGCTCCTTTGGAAAATATCGACTCACTGAATCATGCAGATCTTCCAAATGATGCCACATTTCATCATGCACTGCCCCTGAACTCACAAATATAACCACCGTTTACCAGAAAAGTCTTTCCATCTTGTGGTGCCGTCACATTCTTGATGATGGATACAAGTTTTCTAAAACTCAAATGTTTGCTTGAAAACTTGGATTTTATCAATGACAACAAACAACTGTCAGCTTTATATTGTTTTTCTTTTCCCCTTGAAGTGACAGGCTCACTTTATTTTCTGTAAAATTTCGCCCCAGCCCCAAGTTTGCATAATTGTAATCTGCCTGCGATTTGTCCTTTCAAAGTCACATGACAAGAAAAAGCGCTCGTTCAGCCCTCAAGTCCAGCAACCGCCTGTGTTCTGGCCATTCTTACCTACCGTCTCTCAGAGTCAAGACTTAATAAAACTAACACATTTTACTGCTTCGTCAAGGATGTTCTCAAATGAAACTGGCTTGTTTTCTAATTGTGAGTCTGTGGCCATGGAGAACGTGACCCCTTGATTGATGCTACAGCCCCAGCTCTTTGACCCAGCATAGCTTTTGCACTGTCTGTATAAATGTCCATACAGTGGAAAAGGCAGTTAGGGTCTTTGTATTCTTAGGAAATTGTTTCGACCCTACAGACCCAATCTTAGCTAGTCTGAGGACTGCACTCTGAGAGCTGAATTGAACCTCCAGCAGGTGACAAGGACTCTACTAAGACAAGGGTGCTGGGGATGGGAAAGGGTATAAGCCCAAGTCCCTGCAAATGTCCGTGTTCAGCTGGCGACTCAAAGGAAGGAAGGCGGGCACGCAGCCTGAGCTGCGCTGTCCTAAGCTCAGGACAGCTGGATTAGCTGGATAGGAACTAGAGGAGCTGGTCTGGAGGAGAAGATGATGAATTTAAGTTTGTATGTGTTGAATTGGAGGTACCTGCAGTACATCATGCCTGAACAACAAAAGGATGTAGAAGGCTGACAAGAGAGACCCAGAGTCTGGGGTGAAGCTGGTTCATGCCTGACCAATTTGCTTGAATTGTCTTCTTACGAAAGCCAGGAGGTGACCTGTCCAATGCCAGTGATAGCACAGAGCTCACGTGTAACGCTGTGTTTCCCTGTGTTTTCCAGAACCTGCACAGACTGACTCACGTTCCTTCTGGAAAGTGCTTGGATCGCTCGGAGGTCCTCCATCAAGTATTCATCTCCGACTGCGACTCCAGCAAAATGACTCAAAAGTGGGAGATAAATAACATCCATAGTGTTTAGAAGGAATGAAAGAAATCAGTAACCTACCTACTGACACGTAAACTTATACAGGACTGAAAGCCGCCTGAAACCTGCTGCAACTGTTGTCACCTGTACAGCTCCAAACCCAGAGGCTCCGCGGGAGCCTGAGGACGTTGATAAACTGTGATTTTTACAATAACATGATCATCTGCAGTTACTGTTTACAAAACTGCTTTTACCTTAAACTTTGTAGATGTTTACATCTTTTTTGTTTTGTTTTAAGATGATGTTGGTAATCTATGCGTTTAGCTCTGTTTTATTTAGAACAGAGTTAAAAGCATTGTTGTCTTCTTTGGGATTACACTCAGGGGTCTGAAAGGCAGTTTGATTTTTTTTTTTTTTATCACACTTGAAAAAAAAAAGGTTGGAGTAACCAGACTTTCCTATGTAACTTGGTGATTATCAACCTGTTGTGTCTTTATTTAATTTTACATCTTTTTGAAGCACTGCCACAGGTTATTAGCCGAGGTGGCCTTCCTCCACGGTCATGCTGCTTTTTTGAAAGGTGAATTTCAACACATTTAGTGCCTCTTTCATTTCTTGGTATACTATTTCAGGAGCTTTGAATGCAATTTGTAGGATGGTATTGATGGAATCGTTACCTGTCTGAGGACTGAATTAACTTGCTGCCATTTGCTCTGAAATTGAATGCTGTATGGCTCAAAAAAGAAATGACAAGATGGAACATCCAGGGCTATTCCGTAGAGTTGGAAGATTTGTGCGGCATTAACTCCTCTACTTGTCAGCATTCCATTGCCCTCTGGCAGTCCCAACTCCTAAGGCGTGAGGGGGGCCTACTAACTGAGAAAAAATGTCCTCTGACATTGAGGATTGGCTTTTCCCCATTACCTGTCACTTTAGAAAACTATTAATGTTTTTCAATTTTGAAACCTTGAAATGAGAGTAACGCAAATAACACACCACCACTGTAAACACATCAAAGGTTTTTCTAACCAGGGTGAGAATTTCCAAACCCTTGTTGGATTAAGCCTTACAAGACTACTATGTGTTATAACCTAAGCTGTGCAATTTATATAGTCAAGGGTGAATGGACCTTTCATTTATTTCTTCGTGAAATTCCCTGCACAGTCTTTAAAAAAAGTCTATTGAAAAATACAGTTCATGAACAAATATGAACTCCTTTCTGTTCAATTATCTGTTAGTTCCCTAGTGTTTCTTGTTTTTTTTCAGGAAGCATATTTCTGTTAGTATTTTACCAATGAGAAGACTTGTTTGAATTCAACATTTATTGAGATAGTACCTACAAGAGGAAAACTAAATACTGCAAGTGGTCAATATATCTAAATAGTCTCTTATTCCCCACAAGATTAAAATGCTCCATCAGAGGCAAAAATAAATAAATAAATAAAAAGAAAATTAATGAGGCAGGGAATGGCAAGTAAATTAGAGACTGATCCTGTTATCATGATCAATGGAAGGAATTCACAAACTACTACCAGAGAAAAATATATTTCACTAAAGCTTAAAAAATAAAACAGAAAAGAGCACCTACATTTACTTAAAAAGAAAAGCCTACAAACTTGCTTCTTCCAAGCTTAGCTCTTAAATTTGGAGAGTCAAAGGTAAACATCTTAAACAGAGTTTTATTTATAATTTTGAATCGTCAATTTGTATTTTGCTCCTGATCTCTGATCAACCATGTGAGCTTTCATTCATCTCTAGGGATGTTTAAAAAGGAATACATTTCTATGCCTATATAATTGCAAAATAACCATAAGTAAGAAACTAAGAGAATTGGTGTTTAATACTTATGTGTTTGCAGGTAGGTCGCATTTTCCTTGAATAGATTATAACCTTGTTAACTATGCATAGGCCTAAGAACAGTAGCACAGAAACTGTGCATGTAACTTTTAAATGGGTATTTTGTGCAATTCATTAAGATACTCTATAAAAAAGGACTCTATATATTGGAATCAGAAACCTTACCAAACACAAAAACCATCAGAAGCTGCTGCCATAATGACTATTTTCTACTGTAGGCTGTTTTGGAAATAATTCCATATCCTTGCTTTGTAAGTTGATAATATCACTATGCATTTCTACACATTTTATAAATTTGATTTATGCAGATTTTGATACACTGTATGTTTCTGTAGAAATTGTATAAATATTCAAAATTTTATTAGGGGTAAATTTGAGAAGTTTATGTATATCTTAATTCTGGGTTGCTTGTTTTTTAGGTGAGAAATAAAATATTGTATTTTAATCCATGGGGTTTTTTTTTTTCAGTACTTGTAATCCTTTTATATATATCTAAACACTGCATGTTTGAAGTAATTACTTGATTTTATTGTTCATAAGGGGCTTCCCAGGTGGCACAGCAGTAAAGAATCTACCTATGAATGCAAGAGATGCAGGTTCGATCCCTGGGTCAGGAAGATTCCCTGGAGAAGGAAATGGCAACCCACTCCAGTATTCTTGCCTGGAAAATTCCATGGACAGAGGAGCCTGGAGGGGCTATACTCCATGTGGTCGCAAAGAGTCAGATATGACTGAGAACACACACACATTGTTTGCAAGATACAGTAGTATTGGTGCTTTAGAACTATGGTGCTGGAGAAAACTCCTGAGAGTCCCTTGGACAGCAAGGAGATCAAACCAGTCAATCCTAAAGGAAATCAACCCTGAATATTCATTGCAAGGACTGATACTGAAGCTGAAGCTCCAATACTTTGGCCACCTGATTCAAAGAGCCAGCTCATTAGAAAAGCCCCTGAAGCTGGGAAGGATTCAAAGCAAGAGAAGAAGGGGGTGACAGAAGGTGAGATAGTTGGATGGCATCACTGACTCAGCTGACATGAGTTTGAGCAAATACTGGGAGATAGTGAAGGACAGGGAAGCCTGGCATGCTGCAGTCCATGGGGCTGCAGAGAGTCAGACACAACTTAGCAACTGAATAACAGCAACAACCGTATATTGAGTATATGCTTGAGTGTTGGTTAGAATTTGCTTAGAATACTCAGAGCTTATATCTAAGAAGGAAACATAAAGACTTATTTTTGCCCCTGGTTGCTTATATATAGCAGTTTTTTTAAGTCACTTACCAAATACAAAACAACCCCAGCAATATGTATCTTTCTTGGCAGTATATTCTCCTATACCATTGCCTATTAAAACCAAAAATTTAAGTAAAGTCTTTACAATTTTCTAGATCAACTAGATAAGGAAGCCTTCTCAAATGAAGTGAGAAATGGGCTGTAGGACCGCACAGCACAACCCATGACACCTCAAGAAAAGGTACTGCTGCCAGCATTCCAGTAAATGGCTGTGTTGGTTTGGGAAACTCGCTGAGCCATTGTTGTGGCTTCACTTCTCAGCTGCTGTGCCTGAAAAAGTGATAGAGCACCAGCCTGGAGTGAAGGTGAGCTCGTTTATTTCCTTACAGTCTTTTACAGGGATCTAGGACTATACAGGGAGAAGGCGATGGCACCCCACTCCAGTACTCTTGCCTGGAAAATCCCATGGGCGGAGGAGCCTGGTAGGCTGCAGTCTATGGGTTCGCTAAGAGTCGGACATGACTGAGCAACTACACTTTCACTTTTCACTTTTCACTTTCATGCTTTGGAGAAGGAAATGGCAACCCACTCCTGTGTTCTCGCCTGGAGAATCCCAGGGATGGGGGAGCCTGGTGGGCTGCCGTCTATGGGGTCGCACAGAGTCGGACACGACTGAAGCGACGCAGCAGCAGCAGCAGCAGCAGGACTATACAGCCCTGGGTGTTCTTTGGAAGGACTGATGCTAAAGCTGAAACTCTAGTACTTTGGCCACCTCATGTGAAGAGTTGACTCACTGGAAAAGACTCTGATGCTGGGAGGGATTGGGGGCAGGAGGAAAAGGGGATGACAGAGGATGAGATGGCTGGATGGCATCACTGACTCGATGGATGTGAGTTTGAGTAAACTCCGGGAGATGGTGACAGACAGGGAGGCCTGGCATGGTGCGATTCATGGGGTCGCAGAGTCAGACACAACTAAGCGACTGAACTGAACTGAGGACTATATATCATCATTTCTGGACAAGCTGTGTGTTTGTTTATTATTATTTTTATCCACTTAAAATTCAGTGGAAGACCATGACAAGTACATGACCTGAGCCAGATGGCTAATGGACCAGAAATTGGGTATATGAATATTCATGTGGAAAGCACTTTTAGAAGTACCGAGCCCTATGAGAATGCTTATTATTCAATAGAATCTGTTGAAAAAAAATTGGATAAAAGAGAGAATGATTTGGGAGGAGCACTGTCTCTGGGATTAGAGATTAATAGACGGGTTGTTTCTAAGCTAAATTCAATAATTGCTTTGCCCATCTCAATTTTAAGATTTTGAAATGAATGCCGATAACTGTGATTGGTGTATTTTGGTTTTGTAAGTGGATCAGGCCTTGGGTGTCTGAGCAGTGGTCGGATGAAAGTGAAAGTGAAGTCGTTGAGTCGTGTCCAACTCTTTGCAACCCCGTGGACTGTAGCCTACCAGGCTTCTCCATTCATGGGATTCTCCAAGCAAGAATACTGGAGTGGGTTACCATTTCCTTCTCCAGGGGATCTTCCTGACCCAGGGATCGAACCTGGGTTTCCCGCATTGGAGGCAGACGCTTTAACCTTTTAGCCACCAGGGAAGCGGTCGGATGAGGGCTCCTTAATTCTCATAACAGAATGTTTACAATCTGCTCATATGAATAGCATATACGGTGGACTTGTTTGTACTGGCATCCCTGTTTCATTACAAATTACTTGTGTTACCCTGGCAAGTTATCAATGCTTCTCCATGCCTCAGTTTTCCCATTAGTAATATGAAGGAAATAACAGTGCCTATTTTATAGGCTTTTTATCAGGATTGTATGAGTTAACATACATGAAATGCTTAGAATAGTTCCTGTCCTGTAGTCAGAGTAATATAAATGGTACCTCTTGTTATCTGGTTTCAAAGTCTTAAAATCAGTCTTTAATCAAAAGAACTAAGACAGCTATACTGCAGACCCTCTAAGGCTATGTGTATGTTTATATGCCTGTCTTTCATATGTGACATGTCATTGCCTCCACTTGCCAAGTGAAGAGTTTAAGATCATAACTTAAGCTTCTTACACTGGGGTTGAAATGGTTATCCACAAGGGAATAAATGGTTACCTCTACCTCACAGCATGGTAGTTTTCAGTGGTCTACTTTATCATTTAACTGTGCATCTGGAAGAACGTCTAAGAACATTCTTTCAATTATCTTTAAATGAAATTTCTCTGGGGCTTTTGATATGAGCACATAAACTCCAGCTGTCTTAATGATTAAGTACCCAAAACAAAACTGAAACTTTCCGTAAAAAATAGAGATGAATAGGCTTCCCTGTCTGGCCATGGCATAGTAATTGTTACCATCCTCAACAGTATGCTGTTGTCCTAAAAGGCTATAAAACTGGACAAAAAAATATGCAGCAGCTGTTTTCAGGAACTGGGTAACAGGCAAAGCAGACTGTGATAACGTGAGAGAAAGGAAGCACACGGGGTTATCCCCGGTTCAGCATGTCCATCTGCCTGAAGAACTTTCCCAGCTACCATCCAGGAAAGGAGAGCTCAAGCCTTGGTGAAACAACCCAGCTGAGGAGGCTGCCTAAGGCAACTGGGATTTACAGGACAAGATCGCTGGAAGGCGCTGTGCTTAAAAGCCAGAGCTGTATAGCAATTTTTATACCAGTGTCATTTATAACAGCAATAACTCCAGGACAACCTAAATATCCATCAGCAGGAGAGTGGATCAATTGTGGTATTACCACACAATAGACTGTTACAGGGCAATGAACGTGAATGAACTGGTTATAAACAAGACAGTAGGGCAGTGTTGGGTAAAAACGGCAATTCCCAAAAGACTTCATTCAACAAATGTGTTTTGTAAAATCAAAGACAACTAAAACTACAGTAAGTCACATATGAATATGTGATCAAATATATGTGGATAAATAATATGGGATTAATAAGTGGTTAATTTATGGTTACCAAAGGGTAAAGGGAAGAGGTGAATGACAAATTAGGGGTATGGGATTAACAAACTAGGTAAAAATTGATAAGCAACCAGAATTTACCATATAGCACAGGGAATTATACCCAGTATCTTATTAACCTATAATGGAATTTGATCTGCAGACTAACTGAATTCACTATGCTGAACACCTGAAACTTAATACATATTGTAAATCAACTATACTTAAAAAAAAAAAGTTGAATAACTTGTCCAAATACCCAAATATAGTATTGAAGTCAAGGACATAGCTCAAATATTGAGTATCCCCAGAGCTGTGTGGGAGGAATTTCTGTTGTATTTTCCACATAACTAGTTTTCCTCTCCACTTAGAGTTAAGAATCTCAGAACTGAATCTGGTAGTTTTATTATGATAACTATATTATTAATATATATACATGTTATCATGCATACTTTTAGCTAATATTTATTTTTCTTACCACAAAGAGAAGTGTCTTGGATGTACTGCCTCATTTAATGTTCAGAAAAAGAAAAATCTGATTTTAACACCTGAGGAAACTGAAAGGTTATACACCAGGTCTGATGTTACCAAGCTGATCAGAAAAAAAGATCCCTGAGACCTCACAGTGGTTAAGATTCCATGCTTCTACTGCAGGGGGATCAGGTTTGATGCCTAGTCGGGGAACTAAGATCCCACATGCTGCATGGCATAGCCAAGAAATAGAAAAAAAATTTTTTTTAATTAAAAAAATAATTCACTTAAAAAGAGAAACTGAGCCTATTCAAACTGATCTGATTCTCAGTATAAGCTCATCAGCTCACTTTTTTGAAATCAGCTCTCTTAATTTCATAACTTTTTTTGTTTGTATTTTAGTTTGTTCTCTGTATAAGCTGTTTCAGCTTTACTGCAGAAATACAGAGAATTGAAGAATAACACATGAATATGATTGAATTGCAGTTTTGCTTAAAAGTTGTTTCCTTTTAATGTGAAATACTATTTGTGCTCCTGAGCAGGTATTCTATTAGCTATGGTAACTCCCAAGTTGAGGCTAAGAGAGGGTTGGGCCAAGTCCTGAAGAACAAAGGCCCAGGAGCCCAGTGACATTCCGTTTAGACTTCAGAGACTGTACAACAGGATAAGTTAGATGAGTTTCCATACAGGGCGAGGGTTTCTAGACAACTGGGAAAATAATGCTTAGCTGGGATGCCTATACATAAACTTTTACCAACAGCCCTAACTTAGTAAATACCATTAATATTACATTTTACATACACTAATTTATAGAAGTAACCAATCCGTGACCCTTGACAGACTCTTACCTATGGACATGTTTTCTTTCAATTCAACATTTGAATTCACTGCCAATGTTTACAATTCAGACTTCACATTTTAAAAAATATCTAGAATTCTGGTTCCACTTAAAATTTTGGGAGATTTGGGAATCTTAGACTCACATTCCATTTAGCAACAGGACTGAGCTGAACAGTAGCTGTCACCTTTACCCTGGGCATTTATGCTTACAAATGTTTATAGATCACCTGCTCTTTCTGGCATGACGTGTACACAAATGGCTTATTTCTACAGATGTTTTATTTTTAAAAGGACTACATCTTATGCATTGGCAAAACAGGTCCTTTAGCTTTCTTCTTGCTATTCCCCAAGAAATAAAGTCAGTACTGCTTTGTCAACATTTTTAGCAGCATGTAATGAAGTTAGCTTTAAGATAATGCTGTTTGTGCTAAGACAAACATGGTTTACTGCTTACAGTAAATGATTTCTGTTGAAAAGTAGAATACAAAAATGCTTACTGTCTTGCATTGAGCAAATTTGCAAGTTACTGCTTTAATACGTAGGGCACCTTAGGATCTTCTAACCCAGATTTTATAGAAGACCAAAAGTAGTGGCTACCATCAGGAAAGAAACTTGAGACCCTACTTCAGTTCTTGTACCAAAATAAATTCCAGACGGATCAAAGATTTAATTAAATAATAAGAAAGCAAAGATAACTTTGGGAAAGGTCTCCCAAGGCCACTAAAGAATAAATTTGCCTCATAAAAATAAATCTTTGCATGAAAAAAAGCATCATAAAGTCAAAAGACAACAAAGAAAAAATACCAATATTTACAATGCATGTCACAAAGGGTCATTTTCCTTATTTCCCACAAATGACTAAAAAAAGACCAATGAGACAAGGCCATCGGAAATACAAATGGCTCTTTAACATAAAAATATACTAAATTCATAATAGGAGGAACCATTTTTTATATATTAGGATAGCAAAGATTAAGACGTTTGAGACTGATAACGTTGCTGAGGAAACAGGCACTCTGAAACAGTCATTGCTGTGGAGTGTGTTTCAGAACAACTTCGGAGAGCAATTTTGGCAAGTTTCAGCAAGTTAACAGCCGGAGAGCAGGTTCCAGTATATACCAAGTACAGGTTTTAGCTATTATAATTAGCACATTTTTTAATGTGCAAACTTTTAAATGCTTTTTATAGAAATTTCTGAAATCGTACATACAAGATATTCATGGCAATGTTCTTAAAGCAAAAAAATTCAAACATAACTATCTTTAGGGAACTGGTTAAATTATGATCTATTCAGTGGAGTACTATGCAGATGGCTATTTAAGTAAAATGTGGTAATTCTGTTGAGCCAAGAACCTAAAATGAGAATTAAGGGGCAGGACAACATATATAGTAAGCTTCCTTTGTGACTATTGTGCTTCCCATCTCTCTTGAAGGATGTGTCATTCTACTCCTGGAGTTGCCTCTTGGGAGAAGCCAGTAGTTGGAAATCAAGATTGTAAACTACCAACTATATAGCCCATTTATATAAAGATACGACTTATTTTCCAGGGTATGGTCTTCATAAGCACACCCACCCCCCCCCCCCCCGCCCAAGTACTGGCTGGCCTGGAACAGAACATGACCCTTACCCGTATTTTCATGCTTTCCAACATAACCACTCCTTGAAGTCATTTAGTCTTAAAAACAAGGGTGTTGCAAATTTTGATCAACACTTGATAGAATATCAAATGAGGACTCATCTCAAATGCAGAGATTATGCAGCAGCTCATTTTTAGTGTGTCATTCTTAGCTTACACATTTAAGATGTATTTCATCTAAAAAACAAAATGAAAGTAGTCCCCAAAAAATCCCCAAAAGAAAAGTGACAAGGAACTTGATAGGTCTACTTCATGGATCTAATTTTAAAGAAATCCTTAAGAAACAGATTTTCACTGCATTTCAATTTTAGAAACTAGTATCTTTTCTAAGCATTAAGGACTGTTGTAAATACAGTACTTGTAAATACATTCTTGTTTAATCATTAGAACACTTCGAAGTAGATATTGACCCCATATACAAATGGAGAGAAATAAACCCAGAGGCAAAGTCCACACAGCAAGTATTTGGTAAAGCTGGGGACTTGGGATCCAGATATGGGTATGTCTTTAAAAAACTTTAAACACATAAAACTAGTTTTTACAATCGGCAAAGGCCCCCAAATAACAACTGTGATATGATAATGGAGGGCCATCACTAAAAAGTTTGAAGATTTTTCCTGAGTACATCTGCTCTGGGAATTATGCTAGTAACTTACACCTCCCATTTAACAATGTTATGTAAGAAATCAATCTTGAAATATTTACTCTGAATATGGCATAAGATGACAACCCAGGCTCTCATGGTTGGGCATTAAGAATTTTGGTTTCTATTGTAAAAACTAGAATAGGTAACCAAGATTGTCAGGTTTAACTGTCAAACTATCAACAAATAGATTTCTTCTATACTCTTCCAGCCAACACTTGGCCAACTTTCACTAATAACTTGATAATGATTTGAAATATTTACCTAATTCAAACACAAGCAACTGCTTTCTCAAACGAGCATTTCTTAATAACTGCTTTCACCTGTAAATAGAAATCCTAGTGGAATTTCATCTCGTTAGTCATGGAAAATCATAATAATCATCTCAAAAGCTTTCTTGGGTTAGTTACCCAGAATTCTAGGCTTAAGACCACAATGATTTTTGAAATCTTAAAATGCCAACTAAAAGGAAAAAACCCAAGGGACAAGTTAGCTAACAAATGAAGATAAATGTAAAGAAGAAAACTTGCTCAGTGTGTAAGACTGCATAAATTTTTAAAGTTCATTACATTCCAGAATTGATTTTTAAAGAACACTCTATGTAAATATGAATATTGGCATGTTTGACTTTTAACAAAACATTTTACTAAATCAACCATGTCTCAGAACTATTAGGCAGAAAGACAAAAAAAGTGATATGGCTCCAGACCATGAAAAGTAAAAGCTAATTTAGCATATAAGACAAGAACAATAGGAATAATATATATAATTTTATTACAAAATTTTTTTAAAAAAAACAAAACGCAACATTCTCGTTCTAGAAAACCCAAAAGTTCCTATTGATGCTAATTTCTATGAGTTTGCTGTGCTACCATACACAAGTCAAGAAATTAAAGAAACCATTAAATATTTAGAAACATTTAACATCAGAAGCTTGAAACTCTAACTGTATGTAGTAGCCCCTCAAAAGCATTTTTAAAAAAGTATTTTCTCTACAAAGAATTTTATCAGCTATACAAAAATCTGTACAGTTTTTATACTGAAGCTAATATTGAGCTGCACTTGAATTCACATTCTTAGCAAAACAATTGCCTGAGCACACACGCACACTCCACACACATCATTACAAGATAGCCATTTATTCCTCATCTTCCTCCTCCTCCTCCTCATCTTCATCTTCTTCCTCCTCTTCTTCCTCCTCATCTTCTGGTTCATTTTTCTTCTTGGAGCCTGTCGGCCTGCCAGGGCCCTTTTTTCCCGCTTCACTCTTGCCCTTGGCACGGTATGCAGCAATATCCTGAAATAGTTAAAAAAAATAAAATCAGCATCCGGTGTCATTACCCAACCTTGAAAACCACTAAGTTGTAAACAATCTGCAATTATTGGCCAATAACCCCAATGATAGTCTAAAACTTGGGTTTTGAGAGCATTTGATCCCCATAGGTCTTAGAAAGCTTATTACTGGGGTGTATTAGACTGATGTCAGTACTTTCACTACCATTATCTGTTAATCTCACATAGCCCCCACCCCCTAACTTCATATCTTAGATACATCTACATAAAACATTTGACCCTCCAGTCTTTTCAACTAAGAGACCTATTTTACTACAAATGAGTCTGAATGCACCAACCTACCAATGCTACAGACATTGGTTTCGGTCAAAAGAAAAGTTTCAATTAGCTTGTGTTGCCTAAGTGTACAATTCTCACTAGACCTTTTCAAAACAAAACTGAAAACCATTAACTATGTATACAGCTCCCAAATTTCTAGTTTCTATTTCTAACATACTGATTTAGAAAATATCTATTGGATTTCACACTGGCTTAAAAAAAAAGTGAGGACAACACACCTTTTCGTATTTCTCCTTTAGCTTAGCTGCTTTCTGTTCATACGGCTGTTTATCTTTGGCTGACTGCTCAGACCACATTTCACCCAATTTTTTTGCAGTATCCCCAATGGATAAGCCAGGGTGTTCACTTTTGATCTTTGGGCGATGTTCGGAGCAAAACAGGAAGAAGGCAGATCTGAAAGGAAGGAACAGAGTTGTAATAACTTGAATGAAAAAAAATGGGGGGGAGGCAATTCGGTTGGTTTTAAAAGATACTTACGGAGGCCTTTTCGGAGCGTTGGGATCTTTTTTCTTTCCCTTCTTGTCACCTTTAGGAGGGACATAATTTTTCATCTCCCTGTCGTAGCGAGCTTTGTCACTTTTTGCCATGTCTTCGAACTTGGACTTTTCCTTGGCCGACATGGTCTGTAAGCATAAAAAGAACAGTAAATATATAGCAGGACTCGAAACCCGTATCCGTCTCCAAAAAAGCGTGATCCTCTTTAGCTCCCGGTTTTCCTCAGTAAGGACCGTTTTGCCTCAGTCACCTTAAAATAAACAAGCACCCTAAGTCCTGTACTTTAAACTCGTAATAGAACATGCATGCGCGTCAGTCGCGAGGGGAAGTTCAAAGTCACGGCCACCCGCCCGCGTGAGGCCCCCGGGCGCCCCGGCTCACCTTCCATCTCTCGGAACATTTCTTGGAAAACTCTGCGAAATTGACTGAGGAGTCGGGGTGCTTCTTCTTGTGCTCCTCGCGGCAGGTCTGCACGAAGAAGGCGTACGAAGACATCTTGCCCCGCGGCTTGTTGGGGTCGCCCTTCCCCATGATGCTGCTGCTGCTGCGGCGGAGGCTGCGTGTCCACCTGGCGGGAGAGCGGTCGAGCGCTGGCGGGCGGGGCTGCTTCCCGCCCAAACGCCCGCGCCCTCCCCCCCCCCCCGCCACACTCGCGGGCCTGCCGCCCGCCCCAGCCTAGCCCTTCCTGACAGGAAAGCCCCGGGCTTCCACGCCGCGAGCCGCGTCCCCAGCTGCCGCCTCGCGCCCCGCGTTCAAGACTCCGAAGCCGGGCCCAGCCGAGCTTCGCGCCTCCGCAGCCCGGCCCGTCAGGCCCGCACCCGGAAACCACCAGCGGGGCTCGCCCCCAGCAGCAGCGGCGCCCCAGCAAGCCGTGACGGAAGGAGGCCAGCCGACCGCGCACCCGGGGCCCGCAGCGGGCTCTTGCCTGGTGAAAGATTTTCCTCAGCGTTCCGCGCAGCGGCCGCGTCTGACCGCTACGCTGCTGCCCTGGCTCCGGCGTGAACTGGTTCGTCGCTAACGCAATCCTCCGCCTCTTGTTTTGCAGACTTCTCCGCGCCACTGCAACTTGACGAGCCGGGTCACAGACCACACCCCCGCCGCTCCGATTGGCCCTGGGGATTATTCAAACTCGAGGAGGCCCCGCCCCCTCACCAAGACGGCTTTCTATTGGTCAGTATGGCGCCAGGTCCGTCCCCCCGGCCGCAGCCTAGCAGGTTCGGTGGGTCGCCCGGGTCGTTAACTCCCAGACCCGTTAGAACCGGTCAGGAGAGGAATGTGCTACTCGATCCTGATTGGCGGCCAGAAGAGGGTTTGAAAAATGGCGGGCCTGGCGCTGACTGGCTGAGGCAGGCGGCGGGGGGCGTGGCTGGCCCTCGGGGTAAACTCAGCCAGATTTAAAAATTCCCAGTCGCTAGCCGCAGGGCAGGTCTTCCGGGTCCGCGGCACTTGGTTTCCTGGCGCTGAGGCGGCAGAAGTAACGTCCCTGCTGGCCCCGACGGCTGCCCTGGTCCTGTTTGTCCCCCGCCCCAGCGCGGCCCGCAGCCCTGGCTCCCGGCTCGGTGGTCGCCGCCCCATCCAGAGAATAACAAATGGGCAGGTTGAGGAGCGTGCGCTGCGGCCAACGGCCAGCCCCGCCAGGTGTCGCAGAGGCTTGGGTAGGACCAGAGGAAGACGGGTGACGCGGACCGAGGAGGGGTGGGGGGAAATGTTCGGGGCTATAGCCCCGCCTGTGAAGTCCCTGCGGGACCCCTCTTCCCTCTCCCTTTGTCTGGGCGTCATATTCCGGGGTAAACAGGGCCGCCGGTAGGCGGTGTCTTCCCGGCCCCGCCCCGGCATCCGGGCCTAGTTCCCAGACCGCGAACCCGGGGCTAGGTCCACACCTCGCCGCCGTTCTTCACCCATCACCCCTCCACCCGATCGCTCCGCGGAGGGTTCTAAGTCCTGCGACCCTGGCCTCAAGGCCCGCTCGCTGTCACCGCGATGGTCCCTGTCCGGTCCCTGCAATGCGGTCGTTTTTAAAACCTTCCTGTCGAAAATCCCGTGAACGCTCTGCACCCTCCACCGCATTTAAGCGTGCCGTGTCGTTTCAAGGGTTCTCCAAGCGCAAGTTAAGAACCTTCGTTTTAGTTTCTGGTACAAGCGCGTGCGAGCGCATCCGAGCGACCTTAACTTACTGCTTCCAGGCGTCACCAGTCGCCCTTCCCGGGGTAGGAGGACGTTGACTGACATCTTAAGCTATTTCTGTGTTGTATTTAGCTTGGAGGGTTATTTTTCCTGTTGGCGCATATGTTACAGTGACAGTTGGTTTCAACAGATTTTAAATACTCAATAAGTTCGCTGGCATTTGTTAGACTGCGTGCTCCTATTTAGTTTGTATACTGTTATCCGGCTCGGTTGAACCTCAGTTCCGGCAGCTATTTATCTAGATTTATTAATAAAAACTAGGTTTTTGAAAACGGAAATGGATGTTAGTTGCACAATGTTATGCATGTACTTAGTATTACTGAGTTTAAAAATAAAATTGAAAACTAAGGCATTAATGATCTTTTTGTTGCTATTTGAATAATGTATGTTTTTTTTATTTGAATTTTTGTGTGTTTTTATAGCACAATTGTAACTGATCTTATTTGACAATAGGGTCATTGCAAACGTAATTAGTTACGATGTGGTCATACTGGAACTGGGTGGCCCCTAATCTAATTTGACTAGTATCCTTGTAAGAAGAAAGGTTAAGTTTGGCCATAGAGTCAGGCATGGCGGTAAGATGATGTGAAAAGACACGGAGAGGATGGCCATCTACAAGCTAAGGAAAGGGTCTGCAATAGATCTTTCCCTTAAAACCATCAGAAGGAGCCAACCCTGCTGACACCAGTTTCCATTCTTTATTCCATCACAGCAAAGAACAGGAAAACATTTCTATATTTAGTCTACTTTTATGCTCCATGTAAGTCTTTACTCTGCTGTACTTCCTGATCTAAAAGTAACATTGAGATGCACAATGAAGTCATAAATAAGGTTTGAGTGAGATCTAGACAGTGGTTGGTTATAGAACAGTTTTTTAAATAGAAACTATATAGAGAATCTGGTATGAACAGAGGCCCTGGCAGGCCACATAGAGTCACAAAGAGCCAGATCAGACTAAGCAACTGAGCAAGTGCATCAGATGATGAGTTGGATCACACACACAAAAATCTTAATCCCAAATGTTTAGAAAGAATGGATTAAATATACAAAAGGCCTAGTTCACTATTATGCATTACTTAGTATATATTCACTATGCCATTAGTCTAACTATCGTGACTTTATCAGAAAACTGAAATGTCCTCTGAAGAGATAGTACTAAAGATGATTTGATTTTTTTTTTAGAATATTGGCATCTTTCTAAAAGATCATAAAGAGGAAAGTGTTTATGTTTTTTATTTTTAAAAATGTATAAATTACAATCCAACAAGGGCTGTGATTTTGAATGGTACATTTAACATTTCTAGACTTTTAGTTGACAGTAAAGTGACATTTGGGGGACAATCTCTATAATTCTGTGAGTGTGTAACCATGCTATGCTAAGTTGCTTCAGTTGTGTCCGACTTTTTGCGACCCTGTGGATGGTAGCCTGCCAGGCGCCTCTGTCCATGGGATTTTCCAAGCAAGAATACTGGAGTGGGTTGTCATTTCCTTCACTATGTGTGTGTGTTGTTTAGTTGCTAAGTTGTGTCCAGCTCTTTTAAGACTCCATGGAGTGTAGCCCGCCAGGCTCTTCTCTCCTTGGGATTTCCCAGGCAAGAATACTGGAGTGGGTTGCAACTTCCTTATCCAATGTGATCATAATATGAGGAATATTTTAATATTAACAATTGTTAGGTGGTTAAGAGATTATAATTAATATTAAAAGATAAATATCTTGGTTCAAGGAAATCCTTTGGTTATAAGTACCAATAAGTGTGAGCCCAGTTATTTCAGAACAGTATTTGATGAAGAATTTTACAACTACTCAAATGTACTAAAATATATAGAACAAACTTCAGATTACATATTACTGTTCAGTCATCTTAGTCTTTTGGTAAAATGATCTTACCAGGGCTTTTTCCACTAGATGATTCCAGTATATCACTTTATTTGCCAAACTTTGCCTGAATTCAGCATCTCACAAACTGTAAACAGTGAAAATCTTTAGCAGTAAATTAATTATGAGCTAAGATCAAAGCTGTTTGGAAAGTTTGTCCCCTATCCTATAAGTATAAATAGCTGTTCTATAGAGAAACTGGAATTTATCTATAGCAATGTCAACCTGGCAGGATTGTATAGAACTGTTCTGGGTTGTACTACCTATTGAAATTCATGTCATTTACTCAGTCACTTATCCTAAAAATTTGTACTTTTCATAATCTAATCGTCAAATCAAACTAGAAAACCTTGAGGAAAGGGCAGTATAAACATTTTTTGTATCTCCCCCTCACACACACAAAGCAGTGAATAATTTCTTAATAATTACTATTAACTTTATTAACTTATCAACTCATCATTACCTGATGATGTACTTGCTTAGTTGTGTCTTGACTCTTTGTGATTCTATGGACTGTGGCTTGCCAGGCTCCTCTGTTCATGGGATTTTCCCAGCAAGAATGCTGGAATGGGTTGCCATTTCCTACTCCAAGGGATCTTCCCGAACTCCAGTCTCCTTAGTCTTCTGCAGTACAGGTGGGTTCTTTATCACTGAAGCCCCTCAACTCATATAATCACAATTAAGTATACTTTCCATAAGGTAAGCTGCATATAAAATAATTGTTGTTCTCTGAAGTTGCACAGTTAATATGAAAAACAGAAAGCTATTAATTGCTCTGCAACACATACTACTTTCTGAAAGATGAATCTTACGTTGGAGTTGAATCTTATATTGGAGTTTTATATTTTCAAGTTGTTTCAAAGGCAATGGGAGAAGGATAAGCATACTAAAGTGTTATCACATGGGCACACCCACTTATGAGTAGACCACTAGTTCTGAGGCCTAACTGTTCAGAGAGTCAACTTAGTGATGTAACTCAAGAGTAAATTTTTGAAGAAATGAAAATGCAGGTTAAGAAAAAACAAAAACCTCTAATGTTGCTAACATTTTCAGTGACAAATGGTAAGAAAATGAAGTTAGTTATTTTTCTTAAAACAACACTATTTTATGAATTAGTGTGAACTAAATGTCCACCAAAAGAGCAGAAATGAATCTTTGATAGTCTTTCAAGAATAAGGAGACAGAGACCACTAGAACCTCAAGCAAAAGCCCATGTGACAATATCTAAGGATTAGGAGTGAGTCAGATGTGAACTTCGTCTTACTAAGACTTTACAACATGGCCTGGATACATACGATTCAGTCCCTCATTGGTTGAGATACTCAGCCCCTTATCCTACCTATTAGAGAGGTTGGTTCTGTCTCATAGAATAAAGGTCAAATCTCTGCTAGTAGAGGAGGTCATCTGGAGCAAATCATAATAAAAATGTGAAAACAAAAGACAGATAACATCTTAGGAACCAGAGGGAAAAGACAGTAAATTTTAAAAAGCAACACTAAGTCTGAATCCTGACTCTTCAACCTAACCATGAAATCCAGAGATCATAGAATGACATCTTTAAATTACTAGAGAAAAAAAAAAAATACTGCTATCCAAGTTCTATAGAGAAAAAGCTTTCAAGAATCAAGCTGAAATAAGATATTTTCAGACAACAAAGAAGAAAAGCTGAGAATTCATTTTCTGCAATCCTGCTTAAGGAAAATGATCCTAAATCCTCAGGAGGAGAAAAAAATTACAGGCAATGATAATTATGTAAATTTTAAGAGAATTATTTTTTAATACAGAATAATATTCTGGGGTTTTATCCTGTACTGGAAAAGGTCAGTTTGCATTCCAATCCCAAAGGTAATGCCAAAGAATGCTCAGAGTGAAAGTGAAGTCGCTCAGTTGTGTCTGGCTCTTTGCAACGTGGTGGACTGTAGCCCACCAGACTTCTCTATCCATGGGATTCTCCAGGCAAGAATACTGGAGTGGGTTGCCATTTCCTTCTCCAGGGAATCTTCCCAACCCAGGGATGGAACCCTGGTCTCCTGCATTGTAGGCAGACGCTTTATCCTCTGAGCCACCAAACTACCACACAATTGCACTCATCTCACATGCTAGCAAAGTAATACTCAAAATTCTCCAAGCCAGGGTTCAACAGTACGTGAACCATGAAATTCCAGATGTTCAAGCTGGATTTAGAAAAGTCAGAGGAACCAGAGATCAAATTGCCAACATCTGCTGGATCATTGAAAAAGCAAGAGCGTTCCAGAAAAACATCTTTTTCTTCTTTCCTGACTATGCCCAAGCCTTTGACAGTGTGGATCACAACAAACTGGAAAATCCTTAAAGAGATGGGAATACCAGATCACCTGACCTGCTTCCTGAAAAATCTGTATGCAGGTCAGGAAGCAACAGTCAGAACTGGACATGGAACAACAGACTGGTTCCAAATTGGGAAAGGAGTACATCAAGGCTGTGTCTTGTCAGCCTGCTTATTTAACTTAAATGCAGAGTACATCATGAGAAATGCCAGGCTGGATGAAGCACAAGCTAGAATCAAGATTGCTGGGAGAGACCTCAATAACCTCAGATATGCAGATGACACCACCCTTATGGCAGAAAGCGAAGAACTCCTAAAGAGCCTCTTGATGAAAGTGAAAGAGGAGAGTGAAAAAGTTGGCTTAAAAGTTCAGAAATCTAAGATCATGGCATCTGGTCCCATTACTTCATGGCAAATAGATGGGGAAACAGTGGAAACAGTAACAGGCTTTATTTTCTTGGGCTTCAAAATCACTGCAGATGGTCACTGCAGCCATGCAGTTAAAAGATGCATGCTCCTTGGAGGAAAACCTATGACCAACCTAGACAGCATATTAAAAAGCAGAGACATTACTTTGCCAACAAAGGTCCGTCTAGTCAAGGCTATGATTTTTCCAGTAGTCATGTATGGATGTGAGAGCTGAAGCACCAAAGAATTGATGCTTTTGAACTGTGGTGTTGGAGAAGACTCTTAAGAGTCCCTTGGACTGCAAGGAGATCCAACCATTCCATCCTAAAGGATATCAGTCCTGAATATTCATTGGAAAGAATGATACTGAAACTGAAACTCCAGTACTTTGGCCACCTAATGTGAAGAACTGACTCATTTTAAAAGACCCTGATGCTGGGAAAGATTGAAGGCCAGAGGAGAAGGGGATGACCGAGGATGAGATGGTTGGATGGCATCACCGACTATGGACATGAGTTTGAGTAGGCTCCAGTAGTTGGTGATGGACAGGGAAGCCTGGTGTGCTGCAGTCCAGGGGGTTGCAAAGAGTTGGACACGACTGAGCGACTGAACTGAACTGTGAGTTTTTATAGCATGTAGAAGTAGACTCTGGGCTTCCCTGGTGGCTCAGTCGGTAAAGAATCCTCCTGTGATACAGGAGACCTGGGTTCGATCCCTGGATTGAGAAGATCCCCTGGAGGAGGGCATGGCAACCCACCCCAGCATTCTTGCCCAGAGAATCCCCTTGGACGAGGATCCTGGTGGTCTGCCATCCATGGGGTCGAAAAGAGTTGGACATGACTGAGCAAATAAGCACAGCACAGCACAGAAGTAGACTGTAAAAAAAGATAGCACAAATAAATGGAGTTAAATAGTAAGGATCTTCTGTCTGTTGTTCACAAAATGATAAAAGTAATCATTTGTATTAAGCTGTAATATGCCTAGCATGGTGTACTTTGGTTGGGGTCCTAGTTACAAAGATATTTCTCATGCTCGGTTATTTGTGTCTGATTCTTTGTGGCCCTGCAGACTGTGGCCAGCCAGGCTCCACTGTCCATGGAACTTTTCAGGCAAGAATACAGCAGTGGGTTGCTATTTCCTTCTCTAGGACATCTTCCTAACCCAGGGATCAAACCTGAGTCTCCTACATTGGCAGGTGGATTCTTTACCAGTGAACCACCTAGGAATCCCTACATAGGGATATATATGTATATATATGCACATATATATACATATATAGGGGTATATGTATATATATTTACATATATACATATATAGATATGTACATGTGCAAAAAATCATCCTCCTGTATGTAGGATACTAGGTCATGAATAAGTCTGTGCTAAAAAGCCAATGACTAATGGTTTTAGAAAAGGCAGAGGAACCAGAGATCAAATTGCCAACATCCACTGGATCATCGAAAAAGCAAGAAAGTTCCAGAAAAACATCTATTTCTGCTTTACTGACTATGCCAAAGCCTTTGTGTGGATCACAATAAACTGTGGAAAATTCTGAAAGAGATGGGAATACCAGAGCACTTGACCTGCCTCTTGAGAAATCTGTATGCAGATCAGGAAGCAACAGTTAGAACTGGACATGGAACAACAGACTGGAAAGGAAAAGGAGTACGTCAAGGCTGTATATTGTCACCCTGCTTATTTAACTTATAGGCAGAGTACATCATGAGAAACACTGGGCTGGAAGAAGCACAAGCTGGAATCAAGATTGCGGGGAGAGATCTCAATAATCTCAGATATGCAGATGACACCACCCTTATGGCAGAAAGTGAAGAACTAAAAAGCCTCTGGATGAAAGTGAAAGAGGAGAGTGAAAAAGTTGGCTTAAAGCTCAACATTCAGAAAACGAAGATCATGGCATCTGGTCCCATCACTTCATGGGAAATAGATGGGGAAACAGTGGAAACAGTGTCAGAGTTTATTTTCTTGGGCTCCAAAATCACTGCAGATGGTGATTGCAGCCATGAAATTAAAAGACGCTTACTCCTTGGAAGAAAACTTATGATCAACCTTGATAGCATATTGAAAAGCAGAGACATTACTTTGCCGACAAAGGTCCGTCTAGTCAAGGCTGTGGCTTTTCCAGTGATCACGTATGGATGTGAGAGTTGGACTGTGAAGAAAGCTGAGTGCCGAAGAATTGATGCTTTTCAACTGTGGTGTTGGAGAAGACTCTTGAGAGTCCCTTGGACTGCAAGGAGATCCAACCAGTCCATTCTGAAGGAGATCAGCCCTGGGATTTCTTTGGAGGGAATGATGCTGAAGCTGAAATTCCAATACTTTGGCCACCTCATGAGAAGAGTTGACTCATTGGAAAAGACTGATGCTGGGAGGGATTGGGGGCAGGAGGAGAGGGGGATGACAGAGGATGAGATGGCTGGATGGCATCACTGACTCAATGGACATGAGTCTGAGTGAACTCTGAGAGTTGGTGATGGACAGGGAGGCCTGGTGTGCTGCGATTCCTGGGGTCGCAGAGTCTGACACGACTGAGCGACTGAACTGAACTGAATTGAATGGCTACTAAGCATATGAAAATTTGTTTTGCATCATTAATCATCAGGAAAATGCAAATTAAACCTACAGTAAAATACTACCTCGCACCTACTGGGGTGCTTGTAGTCAAAAAGGTAGGAAATAGCAGGTGTGGGTGAAGATATGGAAAAATTGGAACACTCATGCATCAGTATACTGATGGGTACAGTCACTATGGCTAACCATTTAGCAGTTTCTCAAAATTTGCACATATATTTATCTGGCACTTCCATTCCTAGGATCTACCCAAGAGAAAAGAAAACCTATATCTGCAGAAATAACTTGTATATGAATGTTTATAGCAGCTTTTCTTATAATAGCCAAAAACTAGAAACAATCCCAATGTCCACAAACTGATGAACGAATAAAGAAAAATGTGGTATATCTATATACTGGAATTCTTCATCAATAAAAAGGAATCAAGGGGAAAACGGACAGACACTAATACAAGTTATAACATGGATGAACCCTTAAACTAAGGCAAGCAAGACACAAAAGACAACATATTGTATGATTGTGTCTATGTGAAATTTCTAGAAAAGGCACAGAAAGCAGAAGAGTGGTTGCCTTAGGGCTGAACATAGAAACCAGTTTGACAGCACAGAGGCACAAAGCTTTTTTCAGAAGATGGAAATATTCTGAAACTGAATTACGGTGATAGTTTCACAACTGTATAAATTAAAAATCTTTGAAGTGTACACTTGAGAGGGTAAATTTGTGATATGTAAAATATGCCTCAGTAAAGCTTTTTTTCCCTTAAAGGCCAATGATTTATTTTTTCCAGTTGCAGAGTACTGAATCCAAAACAGTCAAGAACAATTTAAACTTTAACAATGAGAACTGCAAAATACAGTATGAAAACAGGGATCTTTTGAGAGGAAATGACTACTATTCTTCTATTTTAGAAAAGAGCAGTGAAGAGAGTCAGCAGTTATTGAATTGGGTAATAGCATTGTTCATTTGGCTCATATTTAACTGAATATATATTGCTTTCATACAGTAGGAAAAGAACTCTTTTGTAACTTCTAAAAAATTTTTTGTCTACTTTTTTGTAGGTGTTTCCAGTGAAAGTCAGTTTGTGATATATTAATATGCAGATCTTGTATCTAGCCAATGACAAATTTAAAGTTTGGTAATGATAAAAATTGTAAATTCTGGTGTAAATACTCATTGGAGTGGCATACAACTTTGCCCTCCAGATAATTTACTATGCTTAGTAATTTGATGGTATTTAAAAATATGTTTGCAAACAATATGAGATTTTTCAGATACACTTTAAAAAACATCCATCTAAATTCAAAGCCTAGGATTCTAATTAGACTAAAAAAATTACCCATAGTTGAAGATTGAACTAATTAATAAAGAAGAGTTATTCTTTGCCTAGTAGGACAAGCTGAAATGAAAGTTAAACTGATCTTACTTTGTGGAAAACTTTGTCATTCTAGGAATTTCTGTAACCAGTTCTCTAGACAATGATCCCACCTTTGTACAGACACAGCAGTATTTTGTCTGTTCAGTAACCTCAAGGCCTTTCTCATTCCCACATTGTGTGTTGGGGGGCTCTTTTTTTGGAGGGGGGTGGTTCGGGGAGTGGCAGGGTGAGGAGGACTGGTCTCAAGGATCTTGGGAATGGAGTACATGTAACCTAGAATCTGAGTGTGCTCTCTCTGTTGAGTAGGAAATCAAAAGCAAGTCTATGCTCAAAAATAAAAAACAGAAGTCAGTGGGATAATTCCATACAAATGTAAAATAATCTTAACATGGATAAGATTTAACCCAAAGAATCTGTATTTCTCAAGCCTTTCTCCTGCACAAAATCCCTACAGCACTCCACTCTCAACAGTCTGGTTCACCTTAGCTTCTAATGCTTGTCCTCCAGTGCCAGTGCTGCTGCCCAGCCTGCACACCCCTCCCACCCCTGCAACAGCTTCAGGGAAACCTTAAAGCTCTGTGCCTCTGGATGCCTATATTATGTCTAAAGCAGATGAGAAAAAAACCGAAAACATACATGCTGATTTATGACAAAGAGCAAAGGAGAAGACAAGACACAGGTAGGGCGGTGACTGTAACAAGCAGTAAGGAATGATAAGGGCAGATCATGGGGCAGGTTGCACATAGTGACAGATGTGTGCTGGGGGATCTTAGACTTACAACATTCATGGCTGATGTCATGTATTTAACAAGAGAATGTGATACGCGATGCCATTTATTTAACAAACATTATGTCTGCTTTGTGCCAGCCACTGTTCTAAGTGCTCTAAAAATACTTAATCCTAATAATGCCAATGAGATAGAAATACTACTGTTATCTTCACTTTACAGAGGAAGTCACTAAGGCAAAGAGTGAGTTAGTTGCCCTAGGTCACAGTGTCAGTTCATATTCAGTCAGGAAAGGAGAAGCCACTTTGGACATTTCAGAAGGAATGTTATTCCCTTTGTTTTGAGGGAATCCTGACAGAAGGACTGAAGGACCAAAAGGGAGACTGTTGCTATCCAGAGGGCACTGCAAGAACACCTAGCATCCCTGTCCTGGGGAAACAGAAAAGAAAGCTGTGTTATCCAAAACCCACAAATGTGTGCTCCTGAGATTTTTGGAAGTGAACTGTTGGATTATTAGGATGATGCTGCTAGCTGCTTTACAGGAAGCCAGCAGCCTTCGGGGCCCCCTGTTCCTGGAGCCAGCACAGAGTAGCACAGCATTGGTAAGGCTACTGGAGCCCCAAGAAAGGAAGAGCGCCTTCCCCCCTCCTCCTGACGGCTAAGCTCCTGTCAGCAGAACCCAACTGGAGGCGTCCTGGCAAGTGAGTCTAGGACATGTTGTTTAGGGTTTCAGAACCCTTGAAGAGGCTAGAGAAAGAAGCTGAAAGACTACAGACAAATAACTTACATAGTCAAACAACTGGCAAGTGGCTGAGCTTGAGTCTCAAGCAGTCTGGTTCCTGAGCCCATGCTCAATCAACTACTGCAGTGTGCTGTGGCACTGTGAAAGAAAGAAAGTGAAGTCACTCAGTTGTCTCGGACTCTTTGCGACCCTATGGACTGTAGCCTACCAGGCTCCTCTGTCCATGGGATTTTCCAGGCAATGTTACTGGAGTGGATTGCCATTTCCTTCTCCAGGGGATCTTCCTGACCCAGGGATCGAACCTGGGTCTCCCGCATGGTAGACAGACGCTTTACTGTCTGAGCCACCAGGGAAGTCCTATGGCACTGTGGTATACTGTAATAAGAGTATTTCACATGTTTTAAATTAATGCCTGATCATTAATGTCTTGGCAGCAAAAAAATTGTAGGACTTGTATGCATTAAATATTGTGCAAATATTTAGCAAGTTCCTACTTTGTCCTAGGTTCTACTGGAAATACATTGAGAGGGAGGAGAAAAAAGCAAAGAGGAAAAAGCTCCCATCTCCCTATTTCAGATTGAACAAAATTCCCTGGGAAGGATTCCAGCTGGCTTGGCTTGAATCCTGTGCTCACCCACTGCACCAAGTACTTTAGCTCCTGGGCGGATTTTAGGGAAATAGCCTTGTGGAAATGCCCTCTGTAATCCCGAGACAAGGATTTGAGTGCAGGTAGTTTATCTGGAGGATTCAGGAAACACCAGTCAGAGGTGGGGAAGTCAGACAAAGAAGGGAAGGCAGTAAATAAAGGGTGCCTTATCAAGCCGGCTGGCTACCACTGGTACTGCCTGGAGTAATCCCATGGGAAAACTGGAAATTAGTATGAAACCCAGGCCTCAAAGTTACCCACCTGAGGGGCAAGAGAGCTAGGATATCTGTTACAACAGATTCTGTCAGTCACTAGGTGAGACCTGCTGAGAGGAGAGCCAGGCCCTTCTTCCGAAATGCCCTGACAGTGTTGTCTTCATCCTCAGAAGACAGCCCTAGGGCAAAGATGCTGATCCTGGGAGCAAGAAAGCAGCCTGAGATAATGGGAAAGGCCAGACTATCATCAGCAGGTGTGACTTACAAACCTGATTATACATTCTTTTGTGGCCAAACTTCAAAAACTTCCTGCAAAGTTAGGGAAGTGGTCCATAGGACACCACCCTCACTTCTGACACCAGCTTCAGAGTTCAGGGTTCCCAAGACCCCTGTTAGGGTTGATGATATATTTGAAGGATGCAGAGAACTTACTGAAAACAGTTATACTCACAGTTATGGTTTATTACAGCAAAAGGAAACAGATTAAAATCAGCCAAGAGAATCGGTACACAGACAGAGGCCAGAAATCCAAATGTGCAGTGGAGTCATGGACAGCATTACTCTCCCAGAAACAATGTGCAATGACACACACAGAATACTGCCATCTAGGGGAGCTTATCTGAGTCTTGGTTTCCAGAGTTTTCACTGGGGCTCAGTTATGTGGACATGGTTGACGGCCCTCATGCCTGATTTTTTAGTCTCCAGCCTCTCGGGAGGTAGAGGGGATACATACCATGTGGCCCAGGGCCCCAGGTAAACAAAGCTACTCTTCTTAGAAATTACCTCCCACGACATGAGGGCAAAGACCAAACCAGTAAGGATAATTCTTTACTACACATCCCCAAGATGTCAAAACACTCAATTCTCTGATTATATTCTCATAAAATGTAGATATTGATAACCTATTGTCTGGCTCCCAGCTACCTGAGTCTTATGCTTATTATTTCTTTGTGATTTTACTTCACAGCTATGATTGTTTTGTTAAGCTTTTCAGATTCATGTTGAAATTACAGATTTCATTTGTTTTATGGTAAATTTTCATCTTCTATAAGAAAATTGTGTTTTCTTACTGTAGCTTTCAGTAACTATTATGCATATGACTTTCACAATCCTCATATTTTAATTTTCCTAGACTATCATCAGGAGGTAGAAAGAAGGGCCACGATAGCCTTACAGAACTAATCTCTGGTGCACTTTCTCCTCCATTGCTATAGCAAATGACTTCCCTAAAATATGGCAGCTTTATGAAGTTACATTTCCTCTGCCTCTCAGTACCTAACCTAGCTCTAAAGAGCTTCTGCACATAGTTCTCAACTTCCTGATTTATTCACAGGCTTCAGGGACCAAGGCTTTGCTTTCCAAAATAATAATATTGCTTGTAGAAAGTTATTTTACTGGTAAAAGATCTGCTACCTCTGATTAGTTACTTTCTGTCCTGTCTCACCCTCTTGGATGTTTGAACCCTATTTTAAGCTCATTTCTTTCCCAAAATGTCCTCTTGAGTTCCTACATACACTTGTACTGTTTCTGGTCTCAGTTGCCTACTACAGTATTCACATGTAATTTGGAGTGTTAGGGTTTTGTTAGTCAGCTGTTTGCTGAAAATTGTTTCTTGTGAATTTATTTTCATTTCTATGTCGCTATGGATAGATTTCAGGAAATGAAAAAAAAGTTTCAGAACTAAACAGACTCTGTATTCTTATAGAATTATTATATAATTAATTTTTCTCCCATGTTCTTAAACGAAGGTCTCTGAAAGTACTATAATTATTGGCTTTATTTTTTTTTTTTTTTGCTTTTATTTTTTAATTTTTTAAAAAATATAAATTTATTTAATTGGAGGTTAATTACTTTACAATATTGTATTGGTTTTGCCATACGTCACCATGAATCTGCCACAGGGATACAGGTGTTCCCATCCTGAACCCCCCTCCCTCCTCCCTCCCCGTACAATCCCTCTGGGTCGTCTCAGTGCACCAGCCCCAAGCATCCAGTATCATGCATGGAACCTGGACTGGTGATTCAGCCTTTTGGCTAAGATCAAGTGTAGTTATCTGTTCTTATCAATTATTGGCTTCAGATAGTGAACAAGAATGTTCTAGTTATCATCAGCCTAATTAGAGCCAGTTATATAGATGTTTGGGCTTCCCAGTTGACACTAGTGGTAAAGAACCCACCTGCCAATGCAGGAGACATAAGAGGTGCAGGTTCAATGCCTGTGCTGGGAAGATCCCCTTGAGGAAGGCACAGCAACCCACTCCAGTATTCTTGCCTGCAGAATCCCATGGACAGAGGAGTCTGGCAGGCTACAATCTGTAGGGTCACACAGAGTTGGACACAACTGAAGTGACTTAGCATGCATGCACATGTGGATGTTCACACCTACTATAACACTAAGCCTATTGTCTAGAGTATAATATGACAAAGTAGTTTAATGGAAAATCATGAGGCCTACAGCGTAGATAAAATTTTTAAGTGAAACAGCCTCAGAGAGAAGCAGCATTTTATTTTGATATGCTAAAAAGAGAATTGTTAGTAAAATGTTCCTCCTAGACCCAGATGATTAGAGCATAGTGCAGGAATGTTGCGAGGGTCTTATTGGATCTTGTGTTAATCCAGTTGGATTATGGATGAAGAGATGTCCTGAGAATTCTTGGTTTATCCTGGGGATTTAAAGCTATATTCAACTTATTTTTAAAGATTAATACTATTCCATCTTGGTAGTCAGCCACAAATAGTTTATTTGTAGAGCAAGCTCCTGCATTACCTGGCAATTATCTGTGCTCTTTGTACACCTCACATTCTGGTGAGAAGAAAATCATGGAAGCAGCAGAGATAGGCTAGACTCTGAACAGTATTAGACTGCAGATGTTGTTTGACGGTACTAGTTATAACCAGTCAACTTAAGAAAAGGTGAGAAAAAAAGCTGAGCATTTGTCAGTCATTTGGGTCTAGGCTTGGAGTCCAATACACATTAAAGATGGTAACCCTAGTGAAACATCCCCCAGTCTGTGACAGGACCCCAAGAAGCATAGCCCCAAAGTGGAGTTGTGGACTAGGATCATTATTTTGGCTTAGAAATCCTCAAGTATTGGTTCAGGACTATTAGCACCCTTAGGACCTGAAAGAAGGCAATGAAACTCCTATTTGGAAGAATGCAACATGATCCAGTGCCTTAAATTATTTCCATAATTACTTTTTCAAATAAAATGAATAGCAAATAATCCAAGATGATGGGATGAAGGATAATCATAATCAGCCAGCACCAACAGAAACCACAGACAAAAGAAAAAGGCTTAATAATAACAAGGATAGTCTTTATACCACTATGCTTGTTCTATTCATGAGAAAAAGTCAAGCTTATAAATTTTGTCAAGAAACTGGAAACCATAAAAAGTGACTTTTAAGATTTGAAAAATAACCAAACTGGAATTACATAACTAGAAAACAAAACAATTAAAAGGATTAAAACTCTGGGTAAATTTTAGAGCTGATTAGGCACATCTAAAGAGACAATGAGTAGGAAGGTAGGTACAAAACATGCCAAATGAAGAAAGGAGAGACAAAAGTAAAAGTCAAAAAATACTGAAGATAGAGCAGGAGACATGGAGGAAACACTGGAATGGTCTAATATATATGGAATTGGAGCCCCAGAAATGAATGAGACAGTAAGGGCCCAGATGATTGTTTTCACTGTTCAGTCACCAAGTTGTGTCCGACTCTGCCACCCCATGGACTATAGAACCAGGTGATATGTGAAGAAATAATGGCTGAAATTTTTTAAAAAATTGATTAAAGATGTTAATCTATTAATTTAAGAAGCCAATAAAGTCCAAGTAGGAATTTAAAAAATAAAAGGCATTTTACTTTAAATGAAACTAGAAGATCAAAGACAGAAAAAAGCTTTTAAAAGACGCCAGAAAAAAAAAAAAATCCCAAATGAAAGGGGAAGGTAAAGATTAATACTAG
>NW_024070185.1:5641787-5717991 GCF_014754425.2 Oryx dammah
AAAAAAAAAAATCCCAAATGAAAGGGGAAGGTAAAGATTAATACTAGGCTAAAAAATGTGAAGAAGACAAAATGTGTTAAAAAAATAGAAACAAAGTATACAATTTCCAAACTAATGGGACTATAAAAAATAATCCAAAAGAAAGCAAAGAACATAAGAGTAGGCAAAAGAAATATAAAGCACAAAAAGTGAAGAATTAGTATAGTTGGATTTAAATATATTAAAATATATTAGTAATTACATAACTCTAAATAGACTAAATGCCCTAGTTAAAATGCAAAGATTATCAGGCTAGATTTAAAAGGAAAACATGCTAAACCACATGTTCTAGAAACGTACCTAAGACATTAGGATACAGAAAGGCTGAAAGTAAAAAGATGGAAAAATATGCCAACACCAAATAAAAGACAGGTGCTATAACTATTGATATATTGATAGCAACCAGACAAAGCTAAGATAAGGTCACTACAGAATGTTAAAATGTTCAGCTCTGGGTTTACATAACAGTTTTTAACATGTGTTAATAATATAGTCTTAACATACGTAAAGCAAGAATTGATAGAACTAAAGAGAGAAATCAAACTAAGTGGGATATTTTTACTTAGTGGAACAAACAGACAAATCTCTAAGGATATATGAGTTATTAATCCATTTAATAGTACCCAATGGGCATAAATAGAACACTAACCTAACACAGAAAATAAATTGTTTTTAACTACCTACAGAATATTTTAAAAAATTAACCATATTCTTGGTTAAGAAGCAAGCTTCATTAAATTTTAGAGGATTTAGAATTACCAGACCATATGTTTGGAAATTCAGACATGATTCAGTTCTTTGCATCAATACCTGTCCTGTTAAACTTCGATCACAGATGTACCAGAGCACATGCACAAGAATGATCATGGCCTCAAACTGGAACCAACTCCTATGTCCATCAACAATAGGATGGGTTAAATAAAGTGTATTTTATTCATCCACAATTGAAAAGAGCTAGTTAAGCGAGGTACAAGATCTTCAAATCAGTGAAGTCAGAGAAAACAGTAACAAAGTACACGATTCCACTTTCATAAAGTTCAAAACCAGGCAACTAAAAAGTCTTTTTAGAGTTCATAACTGTGCCATAAAATTATAAAGAAAAGGGAGGCAGTGACCATCAGCATAGCTGCTGCTGGCTTGGAGACGATTATGAGGGAAAAGGAGCACGTAGGGTACAAGCAGTCAGTCAGGGTTGGCTGCATTGGTGGTGCCGCCTGCAAAAATCTTTTCCTTTGTCCCTTGTTCTGTTTCTGGACCTGTTACAGTGTTTTTCTAATCTGCTATTTAATGTTGCTCTCCTTTGGGTACAGCGGTTCTTATTGGTCAAAGGCAGACTCTTACAGGAGCCTGATTTCCCCACTCAGCTTGCTGGCAGGGAGAGGGAGGGACTGCCCACGCCAGCAGTCACTCCCTGCCATCAGCTCTCAGTGCTAAGGCAGAGCAGAGATGGGTGAGGAAAGAGCCGACAGAACCCACAAATTTAAAGAAAAGCGGTTAAGAATTTCATCATGGTAATCACTGAGCTACAAGCAGAGTGGAGAGAGTAAGGAGTTGGAGGCGGTGGCCCTGAGCCTTCTGAGCCTTCGCCCTGTTGACAGTGTTCTATTTTTTGAGCTGGGTTGCAGTTACATGGATGGTTATTTTACCACAACTGCTTAAACTGGACATTTATGTGGATGCACTTTTTTTGTTGTGCTTATTGTAATTTAAACTAGGACAAAGCATGGAGTGAAACAGCAGGATCTCAGTTGCAATAAAGTAAAATTATTCCTGTATAAAGATGTTTATACTAGTATGTTAGTCGCTCAGTCATATCCAACTCATTGCCTTCCCATGGACTGTAGCCCACCAGGCTCCTCTGTCCATGGAATTCTTGAGGCAAGAAAACTGGAATGGGTAGCCAGTGCCTTCTCCAGGGAATCTTCTCAAGCCAGGGACTGAACCTGGGTCTCCTACATTTCATGCAGATTCTTTACCCTCTGAGCCACCAGGGAAGCCAATTTATGGTATATACACATAATTGTTTTCTTGAAAGGAAACATAGGAAATTAACATTAGTTGCTTTTCAGGACATGGACTTGGAGAGATGAGGGGAAATGGGCTTTGGTTTTTTCATACTGAATCTTTTTGTGTCATTAGAACTTAAAATCATGTTCAGGTGAGGATTAAGGACCAATTTGCATACTTAAGAAATTATGGAATTGCTTACTTTGCAGTAAAGCTAGAAAAAATTCAATCATATTAAAAGCCTTAGAGGGAAGAAGGCTTCCCTCTAATTTTTCCCTGGGCAAAATTCCTTTTAAAGAATATTTTGAAACCTTTCAGAAAGCAAAGAATATTTTGATGATGTCAAAAATACCCTTGTTATTTAGGTTTAATCTATATTTCTTTTTTGTCTGTTGTGAGGAAGTTTTACCATGAAGCAAATGGATATAAGGTTCAGAGTCCCTCACCGGGACAAGGCTCGTATCTAATTTTGCATTCATAATTCTGTATGTTTTTTCTTAAAGATCCTTCAGATTATATAAACTTTGTTGTTGTTCAGTTGTTAAGTCGTGTCTGACTCATTGGGATCCGATGGACTTGAAGCTCCCCAAAACCTGAGTCCAACCTTCACTTGGATTATGCCTCCTGCTGAATATGAGAAGTTGTAGAAATAAACAATGAACCATGGTTGTTAAGAAAATTTCTTTATAGGGACAACAGATTCACTAAAGAGATACTTTAAATCAGGGATAGTGAATTTACATGTCATCTACTCCAGGAACATTTTCTACTTGCCAGAAGTGAATCATTTCCTTCTGTATGCTAAGTCTATACTTTTCCTTTAATTTTATTGAGGGATGTGTCTTAGTCTGTGTGTGTGCTTAGTCACTCAGTCGTACCTGACTCTCTGCAACCCCATGGACAGTAGCCCGCCAGGCTCCTCTGTCCATGGGGATTCTCCAGGCAAGAATACTGGAGTGGGTTGTCATGCCTTCCTCCAGGGGATCTTCCCAACCCAGGGGTTGAACCCAGGTCTCCCACATTGCAGACAGATTCTTTACTGTCTGAACCACCAGGGAAGCCCAAGAATACTGGAGTGGGTAGCCTATCCCTTCTCCAGGGGAACGTCCTGACCCAGGAATCAAACCAGGGTCTCCTGCATTGCAGGTGGATTCTTTACCAGCTGAGCTACCAGGGAAGCCCTAGTTTGTCTAGGCTACTGTAAAAAATAACGTTGGCTGGGGGCGGTGTGTGTGTATGTGGGGGGGGGGGGGGGCAGCGGGCGCTTATAAACAAAATTTATTTCTACCAGTTCTGGAGGGTGGGAAGTCCAAGATCAAGGTGCTGATAGGTTCATGGCTGGTGAGTGTCCACTTTCTGGTTAATAGGTGACAATCTTCTGACATGGATGGCAGAAGGAGTGAGGTTGCTCACTAGAGCCTCTTTTCTAGGGTACTAATCCCATGCCTTGGGGCTCCACTCCTATGGCCTAATCACCTCCTAAAGACCTGAACTTCAAATCTCATCACATTAAGGATTTGGTTTCAACATAAAAAATTTGTGGGGGACACAAACATTCATTTACAGCAGCAAGTATCATGTGCTTGTTAAGGTAACTCTCTCCCCATTTAGACTGAGCTCCAAAATGATTAGGACCCTCTCCCAATTATTTTTCCATCCCAAGGGCCCAGAAAGATCCTGGCATGTGAATAAATGAGTATTTGATTGGAACTTTTAAAAACATTGCATTGTCTATAAAGGAGGCATAGTCAGTTTATCACTTTCAGTTCAGTTCAGTCACTCAGTCATGTCCGACTCTTTGCAACCCCATGAATTGCAGCACGCCAGGCCTCCCTGTCCATCACCAACTCCTGAAGTCCACTCAAACTCATGTCCATCAAGTCAGTGATGCCATCCAGCCATCTCATCCTCTGTCGTCCCCTTCTCCTCCTGCCCCCAATCCCTCCCAGCATCAGAGTCTTTTCCAGTGAGTCAACTCTTCGCATCAGGTGACGAAAGTACTGGAGTTTCAGCTTTAGCATCAGCCCTTCCAGTGAACACCCAGGACTGATTTCCTTTAGAATGGACTGGTTGGATCTCCTTGCAGTCCAAGGGACTCTTAAGAGTCTTCTCCAGTACCACAGTTCAAAAGCATCAATTTTTCGGTGCTCAGCTTTCTTCACAATCCAACTCTCACATCCATACATGACCACAGGAAAAACCATAGCCTTGACTAGACAGACCTTTATTGCCAAAGTAATGTCTCTGCTTTTTAATATGCTATCTAGGTTAGTCATAACTTTCCTTCCAAGGAGTAAGCGTCTTTTAATTTCATGGCTGCAGTCACCATCTGCAGTCATTTTGGAGCCCACAAAAATAAAGTCTGACACTGTTTCCACTGTTTCCCATGAAGTGATGGGACCAGATGCCATGATCTTTGTTTTCTGAATGTTGAGCTTTAAGCCAACTTTTTCACTCTCCTCTTTCACTTTCATCAAGAGGCTTTTTAGTTCCTCTTCACTTTGTGCCATAAGGGTGGTGTCATCTGCATATCTGAGGTTATTGATATTTCTCCCGGAAATCTTGATTCCAGCTTGTGCTTCTTCCAGCCCAGCGTTTCTCATGATGTACTCTGCATATAAGTTAAATAAGCAGGGTGACAATATACAGCCTTGACGTACTCCTTTTCCTATTTGGAACCAGTCTGTTGTTCCATGTCCAGTTCTAACTGTTGCTTCCTGACCTGCATATAGGTTTCTCAAGAGGCAGGTCAGGTGCTCTGGTATTCCTATCTCTCTCAGAATTTTCCAGTTTATTGTGATCCACACAGTCAAAGGCTTTGGCATAGTCAGTAAAGCAGAAATAGATGTTTTTCTGGAACTCTCTTGCTTTTTCCATGATCCAGCAGATGTTGGCAATTTGATCTCTGGTTCTGCCTTTTCTAAAACCAGCTTGAACATCTGGAAGTTCACGGTTCATCACGTATTGCTGAAGCCTGGCTTGGAGAATTTTGAACATTATTAGCATCTGAGATAAGTGCAATTGTGTGGTAATTTGAGCATTCTTTGGCATTGCCTTTCTTTGGGATTGGAATGAAAACTGACCTTTTCCAGTCCTGTGGCCACTGCTGAGTTTTCCAAATTTGCTGGCATGTTGAGTGCAGCACTTTCAAAGCATCATCTTTCAGGATTTGAAAGAGCTCAACTGGAATTCCGTCACTCCACTAGCTTTGTTCGTAGTGATGCTTTCTAAGGCCCACTTGACTTCACATTCCAGGATGTCTGGCTCTAGATGAGTGATCACACCATCGTGATTATCTGGGTCATGAAGATCTTTTTTGTACAGTTCTTCTGTGTATTCTTGACACCTCTTCTTAATATCTTTTGCTTCTATTAGGTCCATACCATTTCTGTCCTTTATCGAGCCCATCTTTGCATGAAATGTTCCTTTGGTATCTCTAATTTTCTTGAAGAGATCTCTTAGTCTTTCCCATTCTGTTGTTTTCCTCTATTTCTTTGCATTGATCGCTGAGGAGGGCTTTCTTATCTCTTCTTGCTATTCTTTGGAACTCTGCATTCAGATGCTTATATCTTTCCTCTTCTTTGCTTTCGCTTCTCTTCTTTTCACAGCTATTTGTAAGGCCTCCTCAGACAGCCATTTTGCTTTTTTGCATTTATTTTCCATGGGGATGGTCTTGATCCCTGTCTCCTGTACAATGCCACGAACCTCCGTCCATAGTTCATCAGATACTCTGTTTATCAGATCTAGTCCCTTAAATCTATTTCTCACTTCCACTGTATAATCATATGATTTGATCATATTTGTAGAAGATAGGTTATAAACTTTTGGGCAAGAACCACACAGTATTATAAACTATATTAAATTATATAAAAGTACCCCAAATAAGAAAATCTAACATCCTAATATCATGTTTGCTTTAGACTGTAAATGGAAACCACCTTTCAGCCATTCCCAGATAACATCCATAACTCTCCTAACATGACTGCCACCCTGAAGTTGGTCCATCCTGTTCATATATTCTTATTATTTAAGAAACTATATCCATAAACAATAAAGTATTATTCTGCATTTTAATACTTTAAGCCAACAACATCTAATACAAACATAATATGAGCTATATGTGTAGTTTTAAATGTTAAAATAGGCATATTTTGCAAAGTAGAAACAAGTCAACTTTAATGTTATATTTAACCCAGTATAGCAAAAATATAATTTGAACTTGTAATTAATGTAAAAAAATTACTAAATTAATATTCTTAAGAAAAATGTTACCAAGTCTTTGAACACCTGCTGGTAGTTTATATATACTGGCATCTCAGTTCAGGTTTTAAGTTTAGACTTAACATTTAAGTCGAAAAAATAGATTGTTCCAAACATATTTAGAAGTTTTCCAATAAGTGAAATCAGTTTGAAATTTTTTAATGAATTAAAATGAACAATTCAGTTTTCATTCACAACCACATTTAAAGTGCTCGATATCCACATAAGGCAAGCAGACACCCTATTGGACGGTGCAGCTTGAAAAGAAAACAACACTCACCATTCAGCATTTTTTGCCCACTACATTTATTTAAAATGTTTTTCTTCCTTTGCTGTTTCTTAGAGGGCAACCCACTCCGGTGTTCTTGCCTGGAGAAGCCCAGGGACAGGGGAGCCTGGTGGGCTGCCGTCTCTGGGGTCGCACCGAGTCGGACACGACTGAAGCGACTTAGCAGCAGCAGCAGCAGCAGAGCGGAAGTGCACAGATGGACTGGATGGCTGTGAATTTCAGGGTAGATGACAGTTTACATTTTAAAAAACTCATCTATCACTCAGTTTACTCTGCAAATATAAAAGAGCTTTCAAAAAAAAAAAAAAGCCCTACTGCTTTCTATTTTTGTTTAAACAATGGGATTGAACGGGATATACATACTGATAAATGACGCGCTACTATTAGCAAAGGTGTAGCTTTCGTACCAGCCACTCCCAACCTTCCACACCGCCCTCCACAAGCAGGCGTACACACGTACATTCACACGCCCGCGCACATAGACACGTACACAGACACGCGTGCGCGCGCTCACGAGCCCGAAGCACCTCTTTCCCGGCGCTTTCGGCCGAGCGCGCGCCTTCGGTCTCTGGGAGCTCGTGGCTGACCGGAACTCGGAAGGTTCTGCTTTTTATTTTTCAAGTGTGATTAGACAGGTTCCCGGTTCCTTCGAGGACGAAGTGGAGGTGCCCGGGCTGGAGGCGGAAAGCAGCCCCTTTAAGTCCACTCATTCGGAGCTCCACCTCAGGAGGCTGTAGACAGAGTGCGCCCCGCAAGCCAGCGCGATCCTCGCACGGACAATGCTCGGATCTGGAGAGCCTCCAGTCCTCCTGCCGAAGGGGAGGTTGGGACGCACGTCACCCCCCCTGCCCACAGCCCCCGCAGGCGCCCTGATGGACCATCTCGGGCGTCAGTCTGCAGAGCTGCTACCCAGACCCCATGGGGTTAGACATGGGGCCTCTGGGACCCAAAAACTGCCAGAGCGCCGTTCTCCTTGGTTTGGGTTTCCCACAAAAACGTTGTTTAGTTGCTAAGTCGTGTCTGACTCTTGCAACCCCATGGACTGTAGCCCGCCAGGCTCCTCTGTCCACGGGCTTTTCTAAGCAACAATACTGGAGTGGGTTGCCATTTCCTTCTCCAGGGGATCTTCCTCACCCAGGGGTCGAACCCATGTCTCCTGCATCTGGCAGGCGGATTCTTTACCACTGAGCCACTTGGGAAGCCCCACAAAAGACGTCTTTACATCAAAAATTTTTTCACAGATACAAAAAAGGCCCGAAACTTTTTTCCCCGACACCTTCCCTCCCCTCGTATCCCCTCCCTTCCCACCCTCGCACCCGCTCCCCTCCCCTCCTACCCCCGCCTCCCGCCTTTTGTGCTTCGCTTCAGGAGTTAAGTGACCTCTTCGTCTAAAGTGCCAGCTCTGCAAAATCCAGGAGCTAAACACAGCTCAACTTCCCGGGAGCTACCAGAGCCAGAAAACATCACAACCCCTCCCCCCCCCTCAGCCCCCCGCCCCTGTTTTCGCAATGTATTACCGAAAAAGAAAAAAAAAATCCAGATCCGCCTCCGCGCGATGAATGCTGGGATAAGAAGTTTTCCTAAACCATGAAGCTCGATGTCAGACTGGAGCTTAGGTTGGCTCCCCAAAAGAGAACTACAATTCCCGTGGTGCCCTGCGGGCAGAGTGGAAGGGGCGGGACGGGCGAGGGCGCAATGTGCTTGCGCAGATCGAGGGCCGAAGGGAGGCGGAGGTATCGAGGTCCGACTGCTGAGGAGTCTCCATGTGACAGTGAGCGGCGTCCCAGTTCCAGGCGACGCCAGATTCCAGTTCCCGATCCCACGCCCCGTCCACTGACCCTGTGCCTGCAGAGAGCAGCAGGCCTGGGCCTCGTGGTCTTGTCCGGAGGACCCTGGCTCAGAGTTAATAGTCTCCGCTAAGCAGGTGCGAGGGACCGCCGAGACCCCGGCATCTCCAGAGAGGCAGGCGGCGCGGAGAGCGAGGCTTCAGTCAGCGCGGCGCTGCGAGTGCGGGAACATGAACGGCTTCACTCCCGAGGACATGAGCCGCGGCGGGGACGCGGCCGCCGCTGTGGCCGCCGTGGTCGCCGCTGCTGCCGCCGCCGCGTCAGCCGGGAACGGGGCTGGGGCTGGCGCCGGGGCCGAGGTGCCGGGTGCAGGGGCGGTCTCGGCGGCGGGGCCGCCGGGAGCGGCAGGGCCGGGCCCCGGGCAGCTGTGCTGTCTGCGCGAGGACGGCGAGCGGTGCGGCCGGGCGGCGGGCAACGCCAGCTTCAGCAAGAGGATCCAGAAGAGCATCTCCCAGAAGAAGGTGAAGATCGAGTTGGATAAGAGCGTAAGTGACGGCGGTACGAATCTGCTCTGCCCGCCCCCCCGGGGCGCTCGGGGAGAGGAGCAGACGCGTGTCGGTGGGGGTGCGGGAGCCCCAGACCTGGGTGCCTCGCGAGCCGGTTCCGGGGTCCCTAGTAGGAAGCAAACAACAAAGTGCTGCAACTCGGCCCGCCGTCCGCAGTAGACACTCTCGCGCCTCCCGGACCCGCTCCCGCGCCCCCACCCGCGCAGGGCCTCCACTCCTCCTCTGAGGGGGTCGGTGGTGAAACAAAGGGGGCGGCCGCGCCGAGAACCCAGAGTAGCTGTCCTGCAACCCACGGCTCCTTCTGGAACCGAGGCACCTTCTTTGTTTTGCTGCCCGAGCGGGTAGCTTCCCCGGTCCAGGAATGAAGTGCAGCCAGGACCGGACGCTGCGGGCGACTAGGACCCTGTCCCGGGTCCTGCGGGTGCGGGGTGGGGGCCCACGGCTGCGAGCCGCGCGGCCGTGTCATCATCTACGGCAGCTGCTCAAGACGTGGGGAGTGGGCAGCCGCTGCGGGTTAGCCCTCGGTTTGGCAGCCATCAGGGTTTCTTTCTTCGTCCTTTCGCAGGTCTGTTCCTCTGACCATCTAGGAGGTTTTTAGAAACGACCGTTTCCACTTTTCCGAGCCCTGGGGAGCGGTAATAAATCACAAGATGTGAGAACCAGCACACGTCCTGCATCTTCTTAACTTGCACTTTAGCTCAAAGTTTAATTTGGAAACCTGTTAGCTCACTCCTCAATTTTTTTTTTTTAAGAAGTAACTGCTGATGTATAAAACCCAGTATTTCAGAGGCTACCGTACAGCTCTCAGAACTATATAATTAACGTTTTTGAGAACTTTATTTGGGATACTTTCTGCCTATTCAGTTAGTTCCTCAGTTCTGTTCTTGAGAAACTTTCCAGGTATACTTGAATCATTTCATATTGCTTTGGTTGGAAAAACGTATTATAAATAAATGCTTTTATTTAATACTCAGGAAAGTTCATAATTCAAGTCAATTTATTTGTCAAAAGTGGATGGTTTTATGTCTGGATTATAATTTGAGTATTAAGTTAGATTAGGAAGCATTCGCTGTGGTATTAATATTTTAAATGCTCTTTTAAGTAAAGAAAATACTATCAAACAGCAAACTTGTGGCCAGCATCTTTTTTCCCTTGTTTAAAAAAACGGCATAGCTGAACTAATTTAGTTCACCATCGCTGCAATTTGATGACAGAATCCAGAGCGTAGGAATTTCTCATTCTCTGCTTCTCTCCCTTCCCTTACTGGCACTTCTCCCCACCCCCCCACCCCCAGTCCTCTTTAACAGTATTGCTAGACATGATATGTTTTAACTGGGTTCAGGACTTAAGAGTAGCAAGAAACATGCGTTGTCTTAACAATGGCCTGTTACTAATGTTTATATTTTTAATAATTCACCGTAACTATGTATTTTACTAATACATAGACACATTTTCCTGTAATCATAAGTTGTCTGTGGAACTTTTCTGTTTCAGGCAAGACATCTTTACATTTGTGATTATCATAAAAACTTAATTCAGAGCGTGCGAAACAGAAGAAAGAGAAAAGGGAGTGATGATGATGGAGGAGATTCACCTGTTCAAGATATTGATACTCCGGAGGTAGGTGAAAGCTTTGTCAGTTAAATGTAAAACTTCTGAAAGTTTTATTTAAAAAATATGAACAAATTGTAAAAATACTTGAAGCATTTGAAAACTCTAAAAATGAAAGCAAAATTAAATACAGCCAGTTAACATGCAGTTATGCAGTTTGACTTGTTATGGCTTCAACTGACAATTTTTTTTTTGTTTACTTTAAAAACAATTTACTTATTTTTTAATTGAAGGATAATTACTTTACAGAATTTTGTTGTTTCCTGTCAAACTTCAACATGAATCAGCCATAGGTGTACATATGTCCCCTCCCTCTTGAACCTCCCTACTCAATTGACAACTCTTATAGTCCCCAGTCTTTAATAATCATCCTCAAAAGATTGAAGTGTTTAATGCATTTTTAGTTTTGATTATTTAAAAGCCTTTTAAAATAATGGAATTAAATTTTCACTGTGTTGAAGTTGAAATGTTTTTTAGAGCAAATATTAGTCATTAGCAAATGATATGAACTAATTCATATACGTTAATTTTTTTCTAGGTTGATTTATACCAACTACAGGTGAATACACTTAGGAGATACAAAAGACACTTCAAACTCCCAACCAGACCGGGGCTTAATAAAGCACAGCTTGTTGAGGTATATATAAGTTTTAAACTATTTAACCTTTAATACAAAAAAAGTCATTAAATACTAATGATGCTAATTTAGTATGTATAACAATACATTTCAGTTAGAAAAATCAAAGTTAATAAAATCTAATGTGGAAGAATCTAGTTGCCTAGAAATGTTTGTCTATCACTTAGGAAATTCCTTTATATAATGATTACTCATTAGATTATATGCAGTTTTCTAAGCATCTTCTAATACTGACTTTGAAAAATAGTAAAAGTTTTTTTTTTATTCTCTCTCTAGAAACCTGTTTCTTTTAAAATTTTATTTTACTCAGGAAACACTTATTGAGCACATAATTGAGGCATGATAATAAATTAATAAGCTTTGATGTCTTTGTTAGGATTTTCTGGAAGTTTTTGTTGGAATAGATTTTACAGATAAACCTCTAAACAGTATTTCTGTAACTTGCTGATTTAGCTATTTCAGAATTTGTTCTTGTTGATGTTAGTTTGTTTATGTGAAGCATCCCTGTTTTTATAACTAAAAAAACGCAAAGACTTTTATCCAAGCTTTTACTTATAGGTTCTTGAATATAGGACTTGCAGTCCTTCAGTGAATTTTGAAAAGTTGAGTGCTTGTGTTCTCAGGAAATAATAGAGCCAAGAAATGTGTGTGTCATATTAAGCTATCTATAGATTTATATGTTTATACTTCTATCATGTTTAAAATAAAAATGCTTAACCTACTTGACATACTATAAATAAATATGTAAATCAGTCTTCTTCATATTCTTCAGCTTGAATTTAGAAAACCAACATTTTATAAAATGTCCCTATTGAATAACATAGGTGAATAGAAGGTACACTTCTTTGGCAGAATGCTTTTTAACATTAAAGCTTTAGCCAGAATTTCTTCTTTCCTTCTTACTGAGATAACAACAATCTAATTTTTCTTTAAATTTGATTTAAAAGGTCAAGTCCTTTTCAAGTTTTATAGTACATTAATATAACATAAACATATTTCCTGCCATGATGAAATTATTAATATATTGATATATAAACAGATACATAGTGAAGGTGCTTTTATTTGGGGACAAATGACAACCTAAGAATTGGTTATTTTAAATGTTATATTTAAATGTATATTTTTTTAAATGCAGAAATCAAACCTGATGTTTTTGATAATCTGATCTTCTTTTAAAGATCTGTTTTCTTACTTAGAAATGAGAAATCCAAATATATGAGTGTTATAACTTAGTCAGAAAGGCAGATATTTATAAACAATTGCAGAGTTGAGTGACCAGCCTCTGTAAGTCTCTTATCTTTTTCTTTAAGAAGTCTTATCTTCTAGAATCTAAATATGCATTTCAGTGCCCCAGTTTAGTCTAATATACTTCTGCTGGTAGTTGCAGTGCATGTGTTACATTAGCAGAATGAAAAGCAAGAAGGCAGGTAAACATTCTTCAATGGACATCCTTTCCCTTCTCATTTCTCATCCATCATTTTTATACAGAAAAAATTTCAGGGAATCTTAACAAAGAATATTTCCAATGAATGAATGAATGTTAAGTCATGGCAAACATATTTGTAAGATAATTCTTGGTTTGTTTCTATTGTACCAAAACTTTTCCGACTTAATGGTTGTTCTTTTTCCATAAGAAAAACCATAAACCATTATATAATGCATGTGGACTCTTATATTCTGTTTTATTTCATTGATATTTGAAGTTTACAAATAAAAGTATTTAATTCTTGATCTACATCTCAGCTATAAAATTTAAAAGAAATAAAGTGAAGTACGCATTCTGATTAATATATACTTAATTGAGTGGGCTAAGGGTTTTTTTGAAATTACACTATCTCTTGTTCATAACATCTTATTCTTATATGCTTTTGGTCCTGTTGGTATTTTGTTAAATACAATTTATTTTTGAAAGGAAATAGCTCTTAGCACACTTTTTCTTTTGATGACAGTGTTTTTTTTTTTACCTAGTTTATAAAATCTATTAATATCTATAATTTAATTTCCTCAATTTTTTTTCTTTATAGATAGTTGGTTGCCACTTTAGGTCTATTCCAGTGAATGAAAAAGACACCTTAACATATTTCATCTACTCAGTGAAGAATGACAAGAACAAGTCAGATCTCAAGGTTGATAGTAGTGTTCACTAGGAGAGATGGAATTAAAACTTGGATGTTCAGATGTTAAGACTGCTTACTGCTTTTTCACGTGTAGAAATGTTCCTTGTGTATTTTTTCTACAGAGGATTTTCTCTGGTTTTATTTTCTTGTTTTGATTCTGATTAGTTGGAAACTCATGTACAATGAGCTTTCCTAGATTAAAAAATATTTTAAATAAAGGTTATTACTATTATAGTTGCTTCAGTGTATTTATTTTGTGGAACTTGATTTTTATTTTAAACTGACTTTTAGGGACCAGTATTAATTGAAATTTTAATTTGAAGATCACTTTATTACCTTTTTTCCCTTTTTTTAGTTCTGAGAAACTAACAAAAGTAATAGATGTCGCCCATTTGCTCTCTCTGGGGCAATCTGATTTGGAATTAAGGATATCCTAAATAGTATTATTTTTTAAGTGCTTTTTAGTACTAACAAGTTCAAAATAGCAGGAAGAACAAATAATTTGATGCCTACTTCCTTCCAAAGAAGAGTTAATGTGTCAGCAAAGGTAAATGTAGTGCTGAAAATTGAAATCTGAATGTAGAATTAAATAGTTTGTCATTTCTTTAAATTTTGTTTTAGTGAAAAAGTATTTATATGGCACAAATATAGAAAGAACCTCTGCACTGCCCTTTAATTTTCAGTCATGTTCTGTACTGTTTACAATGCAAATTAAAACTAATAAGTTGGAGAGATCGAGAATTTATCAAGATCTTTAAATTTTGGTCATACATAGCTCTGACTTGATTTCTGTTTTATTTAGTTTTATATTTCATTCTCTGTCAGTTTTCTCTTAAATATTTTTACCTCTACTTTTCATGAGATTGTAATATTTAGCCAAAGGCTTACAGTTACAAATCAAATTTATAGCTTGTGACATCAGAACAAAACATGTAGTGCAGATTTTAGGATGGAAATGGATGAGCCCATTAATGCAGCTCAGGATATCTCAAAGTCAACATTTGGTCCTGATAATTCTTTATTGTGGGAGGCTGTCCTGTGTGTTTTAGTTTTGGTGGTGTCACTGGAGTCCACATTCTAATGCAGTAGAGCTCCAAAGATGATATCTAAAAATGTCCCTAGGCATTGTCAAATGGCTCTGGGGGAACAAAATCACCCCTGCTTGGGAACCACTATGTAGATAAATTTCAAGAACATCTTAGTTCAACAGAAGGTGAGTCTGTGTATTTCTGAGTGTTCTGAGTATACTGACAGAAAATGTGAACAGTAATACGATACTGGTGTTTAGGCCATTTAAAGATTTACTTGCAACTTTATTGATAAGCCAGAGGCTGTAATAATTAGTATATAGAAACATCTTGTTTCTAGTACTCCAGAAATCTCCATGGGAAGTCTTGTCTTAGCTGTATGAAGATGAACCAACCACACAGCTACAAAATATGGTGATTTGTTTGAAAAAACCATTACTTCTATGTTTTATGTTTTTGCCTAAATCTATAAAAACTTTCTTTTTCAGTAGAAACTTGACTGTAGGCTTAAATTTTATGAAATAAGCTTGAAATTTTGATCATATATAGCTCTGACTTGATTTCTGTTTTACCTCCTTTTACATTTCATTCTCTGTCAGTTTTCTCTTAAATATTTTTACCTCTTATGAGAAAAGCTTGAAGCTATTTGTTTATGAATATAACCTTTGCCTCTCAATCTTAATTTCATACAATTACTTGCATAAAATGTAGTTGTATAAGAAAGTGAGATAATGAGAGTTGAGTGTTGATTTATCCAATGAAATTAAATCTTGTTAGAGCAATTTGAAACATGAAAAACAGAATTTAAGAGCCTCCCCCTCAAAGACAAGAGACTCAAGAAGCTGCAAAGTAAAACTTTTACATAGAAATTTTAATTCTTACTGTTTTTAAAATCTGAACAAGAAAAAGTAAATGGAAAGTCATATCTCTGAAAGGATACAGATTACATTTAATGTTAGAATCAAAATTTGACTGCTGTTGGGGTAGAATGTGTGGCAGGAGCTCAAGTTGTTTGGTAACTACCCTTCACTGAATAGTTTAGGTAAAGGCTAAAAATTAATGTCTGAAATGTATTTCTTTAAGAAAGTAAGCTCTATTATTTCTACATGAAGTTTTTTTTTTTAGTTGAAATGTACATGATATACAATTAATCACTATACAGTTTGGTAATATTTAGTTTATTCATATCTTCAGGGGTCACAGCCTTTGTGAAGGGACTTGTTTAACTCAATGAAGCTATAAGCCATGCCATGTAGGGTCACCCAAGATGGATGGGTCATAGTGGAGAGTTCTGACAAAATGCTGTTCCTTGGAAGGAAAGGTATGTCAAACCTAGACAGCATATTAAAAAGCAAAGACATCACTTTGCTGACAAAGATAAGTATAGTCAAAGCTATGGTTTTTCCAGTAGCCATGTGTGCATGTGAAAGTTGAACTATAAAGAAGGCTGAGTGCTGAAGAATTGGTTCTTTTGAATTGTGGTGTTGGAGAAGACTCTTGAGAGACTGTTGGACTGCAAGCAGATCAAACCAGTCAGTCCTCAAGGAAATCAACCCTGGATATTAATTGGAAGGACTGATGCTGAAGCTGAAGGTCTAATACTTTGGCTACCTGATGCAAAGAATGAACTCATTGGAAAAGACCGCTATGCTGGGACAGATTGAAGGCCAAAGGAGAAGAGGGCAGCAGAGGATGAGATGGTTCGATAATATCACCCACTCTATGGACATGAATTTGAGCAAACTCCGGGAGATAGTGAAGGACAGGGAAGCCTGGTGTGCTGTAGTCCATGGAGTCGCAAAGAGTGGGATGTGATTTAGTTGAAAATATCAACAAAATGTATTCACAATGTTGTGCAACCACCAGCTCTAATTTAAAATTTTTTCATCACCCCATAGAAACACCCACAAGTAATTACTCCTAATTCTACCTCTTCCCATCCCCTGATAACCTTTAATGTTTTTGTATCTATGGATTTGCCTGTTACGGTGTATCATGTAAAGGGAATCATATAACACATGTCCTTTTGTGTGGATTTTTCTTAAGATGTTTTCAAGGTTTATCCAAATTGCAGCATATATTAGTACTTTTCTCCTTTTTATGGCTGAATGACATTCCAATGTGTGTGCGTATGTGTGTGTGACAATTTGTTTTTCCAGTCATCCATTAATGAACATTTAGACATTTTGATTTCCACCTTTGGCTGTTATGACTAATGCTGCTATAAACATTTGTGTACAAGTTTCTGTGTGGGCATGTCTTTATTTCTCTTGGGTATATGTCTAGGAGTGGAGTTGCTGTAATATTTTGAGGAACCTCCAAACTTCGATAGTGGCTGTATTAACAACTATTTCTCGAAATTGCTAATGCCTGTATTTCCTTTTTTTTAATTAAAGCTGTCCTACTGGGTGTGAAGTGATAGCATTGTGGTTTTGATTATTTTTTTTTCAATTCCTTTGTTCATTTTTAAATTGGGCTGTTTTTGTTGTTCAGTTGTAGGAATTCTTTATTCTAGGTATTAACTCTATATGTGATATATGATTTACAAATATTTTTTCCCATTCTGTAGATTGCCTTTTCATATTTTTGATAATGTTCTTTGAGGCAAAAATTTTAAATTTTTATTTAGTACAATTAATTTTTTTTCTTTCATTTGCTCATACTTTTGGTGTCAAGCCTAAGAACCTAGTGCCAAATCCAAGGTTATAAAGATTAGCCCCTATTTTTTTTCTAGGAATTTTATAATTTTAGCTCTTAAATGTAGGTTGTTGATCCATTTTGAGTCAATTTATGTATATATGGAGTGAGGTAGAGTTCCAGCTTCATTGTTTTGAATGAGGTTATCCAGTTTTGCAGCACTGTTGGTTGAAGAGACTGTTCTCCATTGGAATGGTCTTGGCACCCTTGTTGAAAATCAATTTGCATAGATATTTGGGGTTATTTCTATATTTTCAATTCTATTTTAGGCTGTATTTCTATTAGGCTATATTTTTTTGACTTGTAACTGTGTAATAAGTTTTGAAATCAGGAAGTGTGAGTCCTACTTTTTTTTCACTACATTTAGTCACAAGTCTTGTCTGACTCTTTGCAGCCCCACGAACTGCAGCATGCCAGGCTCCTCTGTCTTTCACTATCTCCTGGAGTCTGCTCAAACTCATGTCCATTGAGTCAGTGATGCCATCCAACCATCTCAACCTCTGTCACCCCCTTCTCCTCTTGCCCTCAATCTTTCCCAGCATCAGGGTCTTTTCCAGTGAGTTGGCTCTTTGCATCAGGTGGCCAAAGCATTGGAGCTTCAGCTTCACCATCAGTCTTTCCAGTGAATATTCAGGGTTCATTTCCTTTTTGGATTGACTGGTTTGATCTCCTTGAAGTCTAACAGATTCTCAAGAGTCTTCTCCAGCACCACAATTCAAAAGGATGAATTCTTTATGGTCCAACTCTCACATGAGAACATGACTGCTGGAAAAACTATAGCTTTGACTATACAGACCTTTGTCAGCTTTATGGTCCAACTCTCACATGAGAACATGACTGCTGGAAAAACTATAGCTTTGACTATACAGACCTTTGTCAGCAAAGAGACGTGTCTGCTTTTTAATATGCTGTCTAGGTTTGTCATAGCTTTTCTTCCAAGGAGCAAGCGTCTTTTGATTTCATGGCTGCAGTCACCATCTGCAGTGATTTTAGAGCCCAAGAAAATAAAATCTGACACAGTTTGCACTTTTCCCCATCTATTTGCCATGAAGTGATGGGACTGGATGCCATGATCTTAGTTTTTTGAATGTTGAGTTTTAAGCTACCTTTTCCACGCTCCTCTTTTGCCTTCATCAAGAGGCTCTTTCCTCTTCGCTTTCTGCCATTCAAGTGGTATGATCTGCATATCTGAGGTTGTTGGCATTTTTCCCGGTAGACTTGATTCCAGCTTGTGATTCATCCAGCCCTGTATTTCACAGGATGTTCTCCAAATAGCAGTTAAATAAGTAAGGTGACTATATACAGTGTTGATGTACTCCTTTCCCAGTTTTGAACTAGTCTGTTGTTCCATGTCTTGTTCTGTTTCCTCTTGTCCTGCATACAGGTTTCTCAAGAGACAGATAAGGTGGTTTGGTATTCCCATCTCTTTAAGAATGTTCCAGTTTGTTGTGATCCATACAATCAAAGGCTTTAGCGTAGTCAATGAAGCAAAAGTAGATGTTTTTCTGGAATTCTCTTGCTTTTTCTATGATCTAACAGATGTTGGCAGTTTGATCTCTGGTTCTGCTGCCTTTTCTAAATCCAACTCGTACTTCTGGAAGTTCTCAGTTCACATACTGTTGAAACCTAGCTTAAAGTATTTTGAGAATTACTTTGCTAGCTTGTGAAATGAGCGCAATTTGTGTGGAAGTTTGAACATTCTTTGGCATTGCCTTTTTTTGGCAATGAAATGAAAACTGACATTTTCCAGTCTTGTGCCCATTGCTGAGTTTTCCAAATATGCTGGCATATTGAGTACAGCACTTTCATAGCATCCTCTTTTAGAATTTAAAATAGCTAAGCTGGATTCCATTACCTCCACTAGCTTTGTTCATAGTAATGCTTCCTAAGGCCCACTTAACTTCACACTCCAGGATATCTGGCTCTAGGTGAATGACCACACCATCATAGTTATGAGGGTCATTAAGATCTTTTTTGTATAGTTCTTTTGTGTATTCTTGCCACCTCTTCTTAATATCTTCTGCTTCTGTTAGATCCCTGCTGTATCTGTCCTTTATTGTGCCCATCTTTGCATGAGACATTTCCTTGGTATCTCCAATTTTCTTGAAGAGATATCTAGTCTTTCCCATCCTGTGGTTTTCCTCTATTTCTTTGCATTGTTCACTTAAGAAGGCTTTCTTATCTCTCCTTGCTATTCTCCAGAACTCTGCATTCAGTTGGATATATCTCTCCCTTTCTCCTTTGCCTTTCACTTCTCTTCTCAGCTATTTGTAAGGCCTTCTCAGACAATCACTTGGCATTCTTGCGTTTGTTTTTCTTGGGGAAGGTTTTGGTCACCGCTTCCTGTACAGTGTTACAAACCTCTATTCATAGTCCTTCAGGCACTCTGTCTGTCATATCTGATCCTTTGAATCTATTCATCACCTCTATTGTATAATTATAAGAGATTTGATTTAAGTTATACCTGAATAGTCTAGTGGTTTTCCTTTCCTTCAATTTAAATCTGAATTTTGCAATAAGAAGTTCATGATATGAGCCATAGTCTGCTCCAGGTCTTGTTTTAGCTGACTGTATAAAGCACCTCCATCTTCAGCTGCAAAGAATATAATCAGTTTGACTTTGGTATTGAACATTTGTTGATATCCACATGTAGAGTCTTCTCTTGTGTTGTTGGAAGAGGGTGTTTGCTATGACTAGAACATTTTGGCAAAATTCTATTCGCCTTTGCCCTCCTTCATTTTGTACTCCAAGGCCAACGTGCCTGTTACTCTAGGTATTTCTTAACTTCCTACTTTTGCATTCCAATCCCCTATAATGAAAAGGGCATCTTTTTTGGTGTTAGTTCTAGAAGGTTTTATAGGCCTTTATAGAACCGTTTGACTTCAGCTTCTTTGGCATTAGTGGTTGGGGCATAGACTTGGATTACTGTGATGTTGAATGATGTGCTCGGAAATGAACCGAGATCATTGTGTCGTTTTTGAGATTTCACCCAAAGTAGTGCATTTCGGACTCTCGTTGACTATGAGAGCTACTCCATTTCTTTCATGCCCACAGTAGTAGATATAATGGTCATCTGAATTGAATTTGTCCATTCCTGTTCATTTTTAGTACACAAATTCCTAGTCCAGTTTACCTTGATTCATGGATCTAACATTCTAGGTTCCTATGCAATATTGATCTTTACAACATCAGACTTTACTTTCATCATCAGGCACGTCCACAATTGACTACAGTTTCCACCTTGGCCCAGCCTCTTCATTCTTTCTGGAGCTCTTTCTCTGCTCTTTCCCAGTAGCATATTGGACACCTACTGACCTCAGTGACTTATCTTCTGGTGTTGCATCTTTTTGGCTATTCATACTGCTCATGGGTTTCTCAAGGCAAGACTATTGAAGTAGTTTGCCATTCCCTTCTCCAGTTTTTTCAATATGGTTTAGGATACTTGGAGACCCTTGCAGTTACATATGAATTAGAAGACTAGTTTTTCTATTTTTGCCCCCCCAAAAAGACCATAGACTTTTGATGAAGATTGTACTGTCTCTGTAGATCACTTAATAATTGCCATCTTAAAAATGTTAAGTATTTCAATCCATGAATATGGAATATCTTTCCATTAATTTTCAGTTCAGTTCAGTTGCTCAGTCATGTCTGACTCTTTGTGACCCCATGAATCACAGCATGCCAGGCCTCCCTGTCCATCACCAACTCCCAGAGTTCACCCAGACTCACGTCCATTGAGTCGGTGATGCCATCCAGCCATCTCATCCTCTGTCGTCCCCTTCTCCTCCTGCCCTCAATCCCTCCCAGCATCAGAGTCTTTTCCAATGAGTCAACTCTTCCCATGAGGTGGCCAAAGTACTGGAGTTTCAGCTTTAGCATCATTCCTTCCAAAGAAATCCCAGGGCTGATCTTGAGAATGGATTGGTTGGATCTCCTTGCAGTCCAAGGGACTCTCAAGAGTCTTCTCCAACACCACAGTTCAAAAGCATCAATTCTTCGGCCCTCAGCCTTCTTCACAGTCCAACTCTCACATCCATACATGACCACTGAAAAAAACAACATAGCCTTGACTAGACGGACCTTTGTTGGGAAAGTAATGTCTGCTTTTTAACGTGCTGTCTAGGTTTGTCATAGCTTTTCTTCCAAGGAGTAAGCGTCTTTTAATCTCATGGCTGCAATCACCATCTGCAGTGATTTTGGAGCCCAAGAAAGTAAACTCTGACACTGTTTCCACTGTTTCCCCATCTATTTAGGTCTTCTTTAATTTCTTTCTGTAATGTTTTCTAGTTTCCAGTGGGCAAGTCTTTTACCCCCTTGGTTAAATTTATTCATATTTTATTCTTTTGATGAAATTATAAATGGAAATGTTTTCTCAATATCTTATTTTGCATTATTCATTACTTGTGTATAGAAAACTGATAGTGTGTGTTGACCCTGCAATTGTCCTGAATTCATTTATGAGCTCTAGTAGTAGTTTAGTGGATTTTATGAGATTTTCTATCTTCAAAATCATGTTATCTTTAGAGATAATTTTACTTCTTTTTAATTAGATGCCTTTCATTTATTTTTCTTGCAAAATTGCTCTGGCTAGGATTTATAGTACAATATTGAATAGGAATGATGAAAGTAGGCATCTATGTCTTGTTCTTTTCCTTATGAAGACAGTTTTCAGTCTTTTATCAATGAGTATAATGTTAATTGTGGGTATACCTAAATGCTCTCTGTTTTATAAGGAAAGTTTCCTTCTATTCTTAGTTTCCTGTTTTTATCATGAAAGAGTATTGAATTCTGACAAATATTTTTTCTATATATATTGAAGTAATCATGTGCTTTCTTCCTTTGTTTTATTAATGTAATGTATTGCATTAAATTATTTTCTTTTGTTGAATCATCCTATCATTCCTGGGGGAAATATCACTTGGTATATAATACTTTTATTATGTTGTTGGGTTTGGTTTGTCACTATTTTGTTGAAGACTTTTGCATCTGTATTCATAAGGGATATGAATATAGATATCATAGGTTTGTAGTTTCTTCTACTGTTTTTATCTCACTTTACTATTAGGATAACGTTAGCCTCATAGAATGTGTTAGAAAATGTTGCCTCTTCCGTTTTTTGGAAAAATTTAAATAGGATTGACATTAATTGATCTTTAAAAGTTTGATTGAATTCACTAGTGACCATCTGGTCCGGGACATTTCTTTGATGGGAAATTTTTTATTATTGATAGAATCCCTTTACTTATTATAAGGTAGATGGGGTTTTCTATTTGTTCTTGAGTCAACTTTGGTAATTTTGTGTTTCTAGGAATTTGTCCATTTCATCTAGATTAGACAATTTGTTATCATACATTTGTTCATACTGTTCACTTATACTACTTTTACTTTCTGTAAGGTTGCTAATAATGCCCTTGCTCCCTTCCCCCACCCCACCCCGCCACCCCGTGCTGAGGCAAAGAAGATTTCTAAGGAAATTCTGAGGGAAAGAAGGAGATTTCTCAGTGAAAGAAGATTTCTGAGGGAATTTTGAAGGAAGTAAGCAGATTTCTGAGGGAAAGAAGGGAAATAATGAGGGAATTCTAAAGAAAAGAAGATTTCTGAGGGACTGAAGGAGATTTCTCAAGGGAAAAAAGGGTTCAGAGGTAAAACATGACAGAACCTCGGAGGTAAAATCTGACAAAAAGAAGAGGGTTCAGAGGTAAAATCTGACAACCTAGAGTGTTCTGAGGTAATATCTGACAAGCTTAGAACATTCTGAGAGAAAATCTGACAGAAACTAGAGTCTGCTGAGGTAAAATCTGACAGAAACTTGATGCTTCTGAGGTAAAATCAGATAGAACCTAAAGAGTACTGAGGAAAATCTGACAGAACCTAGAGAGTTTTGAGATAGAATAAGACAGAACCTAGAGGTTGGATCATCGAAAAAACAAGAGTTCCGGAAAAACATCTACTTCTGCTTTATTGACTATGACCAAGCCTTTGACTGTGTGGATCACAACTAACTGTGGAAACTTCTTAAAGAGATGGGAATACCAGACCACCTGACCTGCCTCCTGAAAAATTTGTATGCAGGTCAGGAAGCAACAGTTAGAACTGAACATGGAACAACAGACTGGTTCTAAATTGGGAAGGGAGTAGTCAAGGCTGTATAATGTCACCCTGCTTATTTAACTTATATGCAGAGTACATCATGAGAAATATTGGGCTGGACAGAGCACAAGCTGGAATCATCATTGCCAGGAGAAATATCAATAACCTCAGATATGAAGATGACACCACCCTTATGGCAGAAAGCGAAGAACTATTAAAGAGCCTCTTGATGAAAGTGAAAGAGGAGAGTGAAAAAGTTGGCTTAAAACTCCACATTCAGAAAAGTAAGATCATGGCATCTGGTCCCATCACTTCATGGCAAATAGGTGGGGAAACAGTGTCAGACTTTATTTTTGGGAGCTCCCAAATGACTGCTCATGGTGACTGCAGCCATGAAATTAAAAGACGCTTGTTCCTTGGAAGAAAAGTTATGACCAACCTAGAGAGCATATTAAAAAGTAGAGACATTACTTTGCCAACAAAGGTGCGTCTAGTCAAAGCTATGATTTTTTTCAGTAGTCATGTATGGATGTGAGAGTTGGAGCACCAAAGAATTGATGCTTTTGAACTGTGGTGTTGGAGAAGACTCTTGAGAGTCCCTTGGACTGCAAGGAGATCCAACTAGTCCATCCTAAAGGATATCAATCCTGAATATTCATTGGAAGTACTGATGCTGAAACTGAAACTCCAGTACTTTGGCCACCTAATGCGAAGAACTGACTCATTTTAAAAGACCCGGATGCTGGGAAAGATTGAAGGCAGGAGGAAAAGGGGACGATAGAGGATGCGATGGTTGGATGGCATCATTACTCAATGAACATGAGTTTGAGTAAACTCCAGGAGTTGGTGATGGACAGGGAGGCCTGATGTGCTGAGGTCCATGGGGTCACAAAGAGTCAGACACAACTGAGTGACTGAACTGAACTGAAAGGTTTCTGACATAAAATCTAATGGTTCTGACATAAAATCTGACAGAACCTAAAGGGTTCCGAGGTAAAATCTGACAAAACCTGGAGGGTTCTGAGGTAAAATCTGACAGAACCTAGGACATTCTGAGGTAAACTGACAGAACCGAAAGTGTTCTCAGGTAAAAATCTGACATAACCTAGAATGTTCTGAGGTAAAATCTGACAAGCCTAGGATGTTTTATGTAAAATCCAATAGAACTTAGGACATTCTCAGGTAATATCTGAGAGAAACTAGAAGATTCTGAGGTAAAATCTGACAAACTGGAGGGTTCTGAGGTAAAATCTCAGAGAACCTAGAGGATTCTGAGGTAAAATCTGATAGAAACTAGAGTCCTGAGGTTAAATGAAAGGAGACCAGAGAGTGGTAGGTAAAGTCTGACAGAACTGAGAGGGTTCTGAGCTAAAATCTGACCAGATTGTTCTAGATAAAATCTATCAGAAACCAGTGGGTTCTGAGGTAAAATCTGACAGAAGCCAGAGGGTTTTGAGATACAATATGACAGATCCTAGAGGGTTCTCTTGTAAAATCTGACAGAAACCAGAGGGTTCTGAGGTAAAATCTGACAGAAAATAGAGGGTTCTCAGGTAAAATCTGATGGAAACTAGAGGCTTCTGCAGTAAAATCTGACAGAACCTAGAGGGTCCTAAGGTAAAATATGACAGAAAATAGACAGTTCTCAGGTAAAATCTTACAGAATCTAGGGAATTTTGCAGTAAAATCTGACAGAATCTTGTACCTTCTGAGGTAAACTCTTGCAAAACCTAGAATGTAGTGTGGTATACTGTGACAGAACTTAGAGGGTGCTAAAGTAAAATCCGACAGAATCTAGAGGGTGGTGAGGTAAAATCTGACAGAACCTAGATGGTGCTGAGGTAAAATCTAACAGAACCTAGAGGGTTCTGAGGTAAAATCTGACAGAGCCTAGAGGGTTCTGAGGTAAAACTTGACAGAGATTAGGACATTCCTAGGTAAAATTTGACAGAACCTAAAGGGTACTGAGGTAAAATCTGACCTACCAAGAATGTTCTGAGGTAAAAACTGACAGAAACTTGAGGGTTCTGAAGTAAACTGTGACAGAAACTAGAGGAATTTGAGGTAAACCCTGACAGAATCTAGGATGTTCTGAGGTAAACTCTGACAGAAACTAGAACATTCTGTGGTATACTCTGATAGGACCTAGAGGGTGGTGAGGTCAAATCTGACAAAACCTAGAGGGTAAAAATCTGATAGAGCCTAGGACATTCTGAGGTAAAATCTGACAGAACCTAGACGGTGCTAAAGTAAAAATCTGACAGAACCTAGAGGGTTCTGAGTTAAAATCTGACAGAAACTAGAGGGTTCTAGGTAAAATCTGACAAAACCCAAAGTGTTCTGAGGTAAACTGTGACAGAAACTAAAGGAATTTGAGGTAAACCCTGACAACTCAGGACGTTCTCAGGTAAACTCTGACAGAAACTGGAACGTTCTGTGGTATACTCTGACAGAACCTAGAGGGTGCTGAGGTAAAATATGAGAGAACGTAGTGGTTTCTGAGGTAAAATCTGACAGAACTCAAAGGGTTCAGATGTATAATCTGACAACTGACAAGGTTCTGAGGTAAAATCTGACGGAACTTTAGGGTTCTCAGGTAACATGTGACCAGAACCTAGGACATTCTGAAGTAAGTCACAGAAGCTTGAGGATTCTGAGGTAAAATCTGACAGAACCTAGGACATTCTGAGTTAAAATCTGCCAGAAACTAGAGGGTTCTGTGCTAAAATCTGACAGAAACCATATGGTTCTAGGTAAAATCTATCAGAAGCCACAGGGTTCTGAGGTAAAATGTAACGGAAACTGGAGGGTTTTTAGGTAAATTTTGACAGAAACTAGAGGGTTCTGAGGTAAAATCTGACAGAATCTAGAGACTTCTGAACTCAATCTGATGGAAAAAGGTTTCTCAAAAACCTGACACAAACTACTGCTTCTAAGGTAAAAATTAAGAGAAATTAAGAAGTTCTGAGTTAAAATGACCTAAATAAGGAGGTCATGAGGGATTTTTGTATGATTTCTCAGGGTAAGGAGGAGATTTCTGAGGCTTTTTTTTTTTGTGGGAATGGAGGTTATTTCTGAGGGGTTTCTATTTTTAAAGTGGGAGATTTCTTAAGTTATTCTGAAGAAGAGACAGAGATATCTGAGAGAAAGCAGGAAACACCTGAGAGGAAGTTAGATATTTCTCAGGGAAAGGTGTTTTCTCAGGGAATTTTGCAGAAAATTCTGTATATTTCTGAGATAATTCTGAGATTAAGGAACAGATTTCTGAGGGAATTCTCAGAGTTAGAAAGACATTTCTTCAGGAATTCTGTGGGAAAGCATATTTCTGAGGGAAAGAAGGAGATTTCTGATGGAAATAAGATTTCTTTAGGGAATTCTGAGGGAAAGAAGATCCTGAGATAATTCTGAAGTTAAAAAAAATCTGATTTCTGAGGGAATTCTGAGACAAAGACGATTTCTGATGGAATCTGAAGGCAAGGAAGAGAGTTTGAAGATTCCTGAGAGAAGGAATTTGAGAAGGGTTTCTGAGAGAAGGTGTGCTTGAAGGAGAGTATGAGAGAGCTCTGAGAAAATGAGGTTGATAGGAAATTCTCAGAAGATGAGATTTAGAGGGTATTCTGTAAGAAGTGTAATACCCCTGCTTTTATTTGTAATTTTAGTTATATGTGCTTTTTCTCTCCTTTTTTTTCAGTAGTGTTGCTAGGATTTATCAATTTTGTTTATTTTTTATTTGAGGTTGTTGATTATTGTTTTTACATCTTCTATTTCATTTATATCTGCTCTAATTTTTTTAATTTTCTTTCTTCCACTGGTTTTGGATTAAGTGTGCTCTTCTTTTTCTAGTGTTAAAGTACAAAATTCAGTTGTTGATTTGAGATCTTTCTTCTTTATTAATGTATATGTTTGCAGCTATAAATTTCCCACTGAGGTCCTCTTTTGCTGCATCCCATAAGTTTGGTATGTTTTATTTTTATTTTCATTCATGCTTAAATTACTTTCTAATTTTTCTATCTTTTTCTTCTTTGACTCACTGTTGTTAAGGATGCATTTGTCGATTTCCACATATTTGTTGATTTTCCTGTTTTTCTTCTGTTATTGATTTCTAGCTTCATCCCATTATAGTTCGAGAAGATGGTTTGTATGCTTTCAATTTTTTTAATTTATGGAAAAATGTTTTATGTGCTAACATAAAGATGCTTCAGTCTATCCTGAAGAATCTTCCATGTGCACTTGAGTAGAATCTGTATTCTGTTATCATTGGGTGAAGTGTTTGTATATGTCTGATAGGTTTAGTTGGTTTAGAGTATTGTTCAAATCCCCTATTTCCTTTTTAATATTCTGTCTAGATGTCTTTCCATTATTTAAAGTAAGGAAATGAGGTCTCCAACTATTATTGTAGAACTGTCTTTTTCTCCTTTAACTTCTGTTAGTTTCCTTCATATATTTTCTGGCTCTGTTGTTTGGTGTGTATATATTTGTAATTTTTAAATCTTATTGTAGCTTGACCTTTTGTTTAACTACAAAATGTCTCTTGTACAATTTTTTTAACTTAAAATCTATATTGTTTAATATTAGTATGGCCAGACCAGCTGTCTTTATTGCTATTTACAAGGATTTGCATAGCTTTGATAGCAAAATTTAGATGATGATCTAGGCAAGTGATAGTGGTTCAAAAATAAATTTTTGTCATGTTATTGCTTATTCATTTATCTGAAGTTAGTTTAAAAGTGTCAAGAAATGTCTTATATATATATATGTATTTTTTTCAAGTGTGTGTACTATTTACTATAGAATTCATTTTTTTGAGATCATAAAATTGCTTCTATTTATTTGTAGCTAAAAGCTGATACTATAAACTTTAGTTTACTGTATGTTCATGTCCCAGTTACATTTATAGTCTACATGGTCAACTGTAGTTCTCAAAGAATAATCATAGTAATTGCTACTGGATTATCATCCGTTTATGTGCATGTGTATGGTATGTACAGCCCCTTGAATGTATATTTCAAGTGGACATCAAGTCAGTTTTATATCCATAATACCCAACAGCCTTATATTTTGACTTCTAAGACTCTAGAAACGTAGATCACATACAGTTTTTTCATTTAAAATTTACTATAGGTTTTTATTTGTAAAATTCTGAGAGTATATTGGCTACATGTATGCCATGCATTGCTTTCCAGTTATACCACTATACCAAAATGAGAACATTTTGGTGATATCATTTTATAGAAGTAAACTGAGGGAGCTAATTCAATGTCAATTTACTATACTTTTAAAATATCAGTTTCTCTTTAATTCTTTGAGAAAAAAGTTTAGGTATAGGCTGTTAATGCAATATGATTTAGAAATATATGAATTTGATAATTTTTTCCTTTTGTGAAAATTATTTTAAAGCCCATAGTGTTTACTGACAAGATTATTTACATTTTAGAAGCAGCTGCCATAATACTTTGCTAAAACAATTTATTATTAAAAGAATTCCTGTGTATCTATGAGCAATTATAAGGAAGTTAAAGTTGCAGAATAATCTGTGAATGTTCTTACCTGTCCTTCTCTCCCTCTGAGAATTGTTGCTCATTGTTTTATTTCTCCATGTTGCTTCCAATCTTTAATAATCCTCTAGGATTAGTACTTAATCCCAGCAAACAAAAAAAGCAAAGCGTCCCTATACATTGTGATGAGGAAAAGAAAAATTTCATCAATAAGAGATGAGATATTAGTAAGTATTACCAACAACCATCAACTTTGTGCTCAGTACCATGGAATTTATAGTAAGAACAAAACTATAGAAAGTCAAAGATAAATTTTTATTGTTATTCAGTAAGCATTTAGCATATATAAGCTATATGAAATGTACAGTCATATGTCTAATACAAGTAAGTTTGCTTTCCTGAAAAGGAAATAGATTAGATGATGCTATTAAGTAAAGCAGAGGTTAAGACTTGAGTTCTAGAGGAAGACTGGCCATATTCAAAACCTGGCTCTACTGCTCTGATAATGTAATTCTGGATGAACCACTTAATCTCTAAGCCTTGCCATTTTTGTCCATAGAGTAGGGATGATGATAGTAGCAAATACCTCATTCAGATGAAAGATGGTGTTAGTACATTTTCAATAAAAGGTTAGTCATTTTGTAGCTGAAAGCTATTGAAAAAAAATCCATTCATTAAATAATTGGATGAAATATTTGCTTTTAAAAACATGTTGACCAAGTCAGAAACTGTTGCATAAATTGTGTGAACATTCATGTTTTTACATTTATAAGAAACAATGTGTGCTTCTATAATGCATTTGTTTCTAAAAGAATGTAATATAATTGGATATTACAAGCTATTTCCATAAAGGAAAGAATATGATGAAAATCATCATAATTATCTATAAAATTCCATTTATTAATATTCAGCCTTTTTTCAAGTGCTGTTTTTCTCATCACAGTTTGATTGCAGCATTAAGGGAATACTTAATAAAATGCCATTGCTGAATTGCTTTTTTTGTCTTCCTCAGAGACAGTCTATACTGAGTCGAAAATGTAACAGATTTACTGATAATTTTCTTTGTTTACCTATTCTATGCACTGTTCCAGAAAGGATGTAAGATTTCTGTTAATGAGTAAGTTTGACTTTAATACCTGTCAATTCAGTGCAGGAGAAAAAGCTCAATCAAATCATATGCTATGTTAATAAAACAATATATTTTAATTTTTTAAACAATTCCACTTCATGCATTTTTGCAGAGGTCATACTATTTGAAAACATGTTCTGGCTTAAATGAATTGAATTGAATTGAATTCTGACTACCTCAAAATTATCTTATTATTTTTTAAAATATAAATTTATTTATTTTAATTGGAGGTTAATTACTTTACAATATTGTATTGGTTTTGTCATACATCAACATGAATCCACCACAGGTATACACGTGTTCCCCATCCTGAACCCCCCCTCCCTCCTCCCTCCCTGTACCATCCCTCTGGGTCGTCCCAGTGCACCAGCCCCAAGCATCCAGTATCATGCATTGAACCTGGACTGGTGATTCATTTCATATATGATATTATACATGTTTCAATGCCATTCTCCCAAATCATCCCACCCTCTCCCTCTCCCACAGAGTCCAAAAGACTTTTCTATACATCTGTGTCTCTTTTGCTGTCTTGCATACAGAGTTATTGTTACCATCTTTCTAAATTCCATATATATGCGTTAGTATACTGCATTGGTGTTTTTCTTTCTGGCTTACTTCACTCTGTATAATTGGCTCCAGTTTCATCCACCTCATTAGAACTGATTCAAATGTATTCTTTTTAATGGCTGAGTAATACTCCATTGTGTATATGTACCACAGCTTTCTTATCCATTCATCTGCTGATGGACATCTAGGTTGTTTCCATGTCCTGGCTATTATAAACAGTGCTGTGATGAACATCGGGGTACACGTGTCTCTTTCAATTCTGGTTTCCTCGGTGTGTATGCCCAGCAGTGGGATTGCTGGGTCATAAGGCAGTTCTATTTGCAGTTTTTTAAGGAATCTTCACACTGTTCTCCATAGTGGCTGTACTAGTTTGCATTCCCACCAACAGTGTAAGAGGGTTCCCTTTTCTCCACACCGTCTCCAGCATTTATTGCTTGTAGACTTTTGAATCGCAGCCATTTTGACTGGCGTGAAATGGTACCTCATTGTGGTTTTGATTTGCATTTCTCTGATAATGAGTGATGTTGAGCATCTTTTCATGTGTTTGTTAGCCATCTCTATGTCTTCTTTGGAGAAATGTCTATTTAGTTCTTTGGCCCATTTTTTGATTGGGTCGTTTATTTTTCTGGAATTGAGCTGCAGGAGTTGCTTGTGTATTTTTGAGATTAGTTGTTTGTCAGTTGCATCATTTGCTATTATTTTCTCCCATTCTAAAGACTGTCTTTTCACCTTGCTTATAGTTTCCTTTGTTGTGCAGAAGCTTTTAAGTTTAATTAGGTCCCATTTGTTTATTTTTGCTTTTATTTCCAATATTCTGGGAGGTGGGTCATAGAGAATCCTGCTGTGATTTAGGTCAGAGAGTGTTTTGCCTATGTTCTCCTCTAGGAGTTTTATAGTTTCTGGTCTTATGTTTAGATCTTTAATCCATTTTGAGTTTATTTTTGTGTATGCTTTTAGAAAGTGTTCTAATTTCATTCTTTTACAAGTGGTTGACCAGTTTTCCCAGCACCACTTGTTAAAGAGATTATCTTTAATCCATTATTCAGCCCAGTAACTCCTATTGAACACTGAATAGATACCAGATACTGTTCTGGATGTGGTCTTCAGAAACAGATCAGGGACCCCAAAGGATGTATTTCAATGAAATAATGTCACTTTAATACACAAAATGGTTATCTCCTAGTTTTACTACATGTGTGATGCTTCTCAAATGTTTCCCCACAGCAATACTTGCATCCTATACTTCTTCTTTGGAGCAGCAGGCTTCACATTTATAAATCTTTGTAATGATTACTGTTTTGGTAGAATACAAATTCCAAGAAGAGAAGTCTGTCTTATTCATTACTACATTCCCAAATTGTAGCATCCCTAAATAACTGGCACTGAGCAAGTATTTAATACATTTTTATAACATGAAGGACTTTCTGAAATTACTTCTGCTGGCTACCAGTCAGTGAACACTCCTAAGGTATGGAGCATAGTCCAATACTGCCTCTAACAACCAGAAAATATCTTTGAAAGAATCTGTTTTATTTACCTTTAAACTTTGTGTGACTTTTAAATTCTCATCCAACATCCATATCTTTTATTTTTTTTTAATTTTTATTTTTACCATCCATATCGTTTAATATGTGTTTTGTTATTCCCCCCAAAAAGGGACATGTCAGGGGTATGCTGCATAGTTTTAAGGATACAGCTATGTGAGTGTTTTGGAGCTGGAACTCTATTCAAAGTCTGTCTTGATTTTTTAGCAAATATCTTAAACTCAAGTTAGCATCTGAAAGATTGGTTTAAGAATATTTATCTTGACAATTTCGTTGTTTTTAAAAGAGCAAAATGCAAATACACTTAAAGTATTTGGCATATTTATGCACATATTGACTCCCTTTCCCCCTGTTACTTTTAATAGAAAATTTCTAGTTTCCCTTCCAAGAACCTCAATTTATCTCTGGTTCTTTCCATTAAGTGTACATGGTCAATAACTGTTAATGAAGAAGTGAAAGTATTCTTAGTTTTTGATCCACAGTTACGGCTCTGCATCTAGAAAACAATTCTTTTATCAAGCATATTAAACACCTTGTAGAAGAAAATTTTCTAGTGAAAAATTTTAAACAATGTCCACAGAGAAAAATTAAATTGAATTTTTATTACTACTTATTTAACACAAGTTTGCTTAGACAAGTAAGAATTTATAAAATCTGTGCTTTATTGCACTGCACAGAAACCAGAAATACAGTTACACTATTATAGCACTGTTTGCGGGGAATTATGGGTGGTTTGTCTGGAATACATGAAGATGTTCAGTTATTGTTGCAAGGAATCACAAAAGAGATCTTTGGTCCAAAGAAGACATCTCTGAAAAAGAGTAGAACATGAATTAAATCCAGCTGGAAATTAAGATATATGTTAGTCTTTGCTGGGCTAAAATTGGACAGTGATTTCCAGGATTTCAGACCAAACTGTTCTTTTCAGGTGAGCAAAGTATGAGAATGAGTGGGAAGACTTGCCACAGAAGCAACAAAAATCAAGAAGGTAATCAATTCTTCTACTTTTCACCATTTGCCATTGACATGATGCTATCATTTATTGATAAAGAAAAGCAAAGACTGGGTGACTTCAAAACATTACAATCATACCAAAAAATTCACTTCTCTGTTATGGGTGGGGATGGGCATAATGTTTAAATCTACTGATAAGAAACAGAAGTTTAAAATTTTCTAGGGAAGCAAATAAATACATTTCTAGGCTTTATAGGGAAAGATGAAATGTTGAGCTACTCAACTTTACTCTTGTTGGAAAAATCACTTAAGGTGATATATAAAAATGTGATGCTACCTTCTGTACTAATGTTATGTGTAATCAAAATATGATCCACAGGACTTGGAATTATTAAGGTGGGGAAATATGGATAAACAAATTAGGAAAATGAGGGCTGTTTGTAATAAAATGCCACTCCATTTGAAAAAATGCATGGAATAATATCAAATTATGTGTACGTGCAAGGTAGTATTATGATTATGGCTCAGTAGAAATATACTTAGCATACAGTGTACAACATGATAACCATAACTAACACTGTGTGTGATATACTTGAAGGTTTCTGAGATAAGATATCCTAAAGTTATCACAAAGAAAAACAATTTTTTGACCATGTGAGGTGATTTGTGTTAACTGCACTTATTATGCTAATCATTTCATAATACAGTTGATCCTTGAACAGTACAATACAATAAGGGGTACTGACCTTCTGTGCAACCAAAAATCTGTGAATAACTTTACAGTCAGTCCTCCATACCTGTAGTTCAACATCTGAGAATTCAGCCAATCATAGATGATATAGTGCTATAGTATGTATTTAGTGAAAGAAATTTGCAGGTAAGTGTACCCATGCAGTTCAAATATGTGTTGTTCAAGGGTCAACTGTCTATTTCTTTCAACTCACTGTGCTGTACACCTTAAATGTGAACAGTGCTATATTTAACTATATCTCAGTGCAACTGAAAAAAAAAAGATGCAAAATTTGTGTTTACAGGTTAAAAAAAAAAAGAAATATGCTTAGCTATTTGTTGCTAATGCAAGAGCAGTAACCCTAAATCAGATAGAAACTACTTTATATATTCATACTTCTATTTTATCCATTAACAATGGATGATCACAAAATTATATCATAAAATAACTACAAGTACATTTCAGTAAATCAGTTTCAATCTTATAAGAAAATTTTAAGTATGATATTTTAATATTAGATAGCATTTCATTTATGTAGGAAAAGTTAAGTCATTTTATGGAATCAGTTAACTTGCATTCTTGATATCATTGTTTAATCAAGTGATTCTCACAAAATTATGAGATAAAATGCATAATCACAAAAATTATGCATTTTATGATGCATCAGAATCAAAGGGTTTAAACCATAATTGCTTTGCTTCCTCTCCATTGTTTCTGATCCAGCTGGTTTGGTCTGGGGTCCAAGATTGGATTACATTTTTAACAAGAACTCAGCTAATACTGGAGCTGCTGTCCTGGGAACCACACCTAAGAACCAACTGGTTTGGTAGAAAAATTACCTGGTCCAAATCAGGAGTCCTGGGTTCTAGTGTCAGAGCTGATATTAACTAGTTAGGTGGTTGGTGCTAGTCATTTTACCTCTCTGCACCTTTCCCTGATAAAGCGGTTTTATCTGCCCTTTCTATCTCACAGATTTCTTAGAAAAATGAAAAACTATGATGACACATGTTGAAAGTAATTTGAAAAAACTAATTTCAGATGAAATAGGCAAGATCATAGTATTTGAGATTCCCCAATAACCTGGAAAAGGCTACATTAAAATCAAGAGCTAAAAATCTTTATTGATTCATCTACCTTTGTATTATACTTAAAATACATCTACTTTCCAAGCTGGTAGAAACTTCAATTTAGTTAATTTCTGGTTAACTCATATATAGAACTAGAAAGTTTTTCCTCCTCTCACTGTTACCAAACTTTTCCATCCTGTTACTTGATCTGTTCACTGGGATCTTTTATCCAAAACCTTTTAATAGACTGGGGTGTTCTTAATTTGTCTTTCATTTAGCTTTACTAAAATCTGCCAAACTCTGTCTCTTAAATGAAAACATTCAGTTCAGTACATAATGTTGATGATCCTAAAAAATAGCTGAGATGGGAATAGGATTTTATTGAAAAAGGTGATAAGTTTCAGCAAACTCCTTGTGAAGGTGTCTTAAGAAAGTCGTTATGCATACATTTTACAACCATACGTTTTGTGACTGCATTTCCTTACTTTGGGCAGCAGAGCAGTTCGCTGAAGTTGCAGTAACAGATCATCTCACATCCCTTCCCATCCCAGAAGTGATCCTGGACATTGACATCAATCTTTGTCAGGTCAGCTACTCCTTCTGGAAGACTGTGACAGTTGCGATCTTTTAGTATTTTTCTGTAGCAGGAAAGGCGGTTTGCAGGCATGGCTTGGACTCCTAGCAGCAAAGTTAGTCCAACGGCGACAGCAAGTACTGTAAATTTCATTTTGGCTCTTGGCTGTGAGATAAAAGAAAATCCAAAATGTGTCAGTGCTTGTTTGTTTCGTAGGTTTTTTAAAAGGATGGAGTTCATCTGAACATAAAGTTCTGTAGTGTCCTCATTAACTCTTAAATTGAAAGAGTAGGAATTGATTTTTTTTCTACTTTATTTGAATGTCTTTCTCAAAGTTTTATGACTATCTACAATAAAAATCACTTGTTATATTTCTTTAACAAGCTCTACAAAGAAATATTGAATAAGAGTTGTGTGAGGGAGGGAGAAGGAGAAAATGGGAAGAGCCACTTGCATTTTCAAGTACTCAAATTCATTAAAAAAATTTTTTTGTTGAGCTGTAATTTTCATACCATACAATTCACTTGCTTTACTTGCACAATTCAATGATTTTTGGAATATTTACAGAGTTGTGTAACTATCATCACAGGCATGGATGTTCTTGTTGTTTTTTATTTTTGACCACGAGGCATATGAAATCTTGGTTCCTTGACCAGGGATTAAACCCATGCCCCTTGAATCTTACCTGCTGGACTACCAGGGAAGTCCCCCAAATTCACTTTTTTACCAGTGTATTCAGTAGAGGAAAACTGCTTTTAAGATGATAAAACTGAAGTAAATTTCTAGAGCAGATAACATCATTGTGTACAGTGATTCTTGACTTTACATATCCTAACAACATTGTCAAATAACCTGGACCCCACCCTGACAGAAACGAAAAGCCCACTCATCCTGATGCTGACTGATTATATGCTATAGATATATTTACAGTTAAGTTTTTTAAAGTTTCAGACTTATTTAGGGGACTGATTTTTTTTTTTTTTTTTTTTTGCCTAAGTTTAGTAATTTGTGAACACTTCTCCCACATGGGTTACATCTCAGTTGAAAGCAGAGGCTTGAATTCCCCATAAGAGACCTTTAGCCTGTTCTTAGACACCTACCATAAAAGGGAACTCAATTGTTGACTAAATCCACATATTCCACTGATATAGTTCTAATGTTTCCCTTCCTGGAAAATATTTTTCTGTGGCTTCCACCCATCGGTTCTAATTTGAACTCTTGTGGTCATACCAAGCAAGTTTAAATTCCTCTTTTAGGAGATAATACTTCAAGTATAGTATTTGTATGGACTATTCCAAAAGAAGGCAGAGTGCCAAAGAATTGATGTCTTTGAACTGGGGTGCTGGAGAAGACTCCTAAAAATCCTTTGGACAGCAAGGTGATCAAACCAGTCACTCTTAAGGGAAATCAACCCTGAATATTCATTGGAAGGACCAATGCTGAAGCTGAAGCTCCAGTAATTTGGTCATCTAATGTGAACAGACGACTCATTGGAAAAGACCCTGATGCTGGGAAAGATTGAAGGCAAAAGGAGAAGGGGGCAACAGAGGATGAGATGTTTGGACGGCATCACCAATGCAATGGACATGAACTTAAGCAAACTTCGGGAGATGGTGAGGGACAGGGAGGCCTGGTGTGCTGCCCTCCATGGGGAGTCACAGAGTCCTCACAGAGTCAGGACTGGGCGACTGAACAACAACATGGAATATTCATGATCTATTGAATTTGGCTTCTCTGGCCTCCATATTAAACATGAAGAGAATAGAGGCTTTTGCAGTAAAGGGAGACTAGCAAGATAGTGAAGGAGCCAGAATCAGATACCACAGTCATTCAGATCGCTGAAGTATCTTAAATGTTTAGTAGAGTTCACCATGGAGCCCGTCTGGCCTTGGTGATTTCTGTTTTGGGAGGTTATTAATTATTGATTCAATTTCTTTAGTATATACAGATCTACTCACATCATCTGAGGAAGGACACTCACTGCTTTTTATGAGTTTGGTGATTTAGGTGGTTTAGTCGCTAAGTCATGTCCAACTCTTGCGACCCCATGGACTGTAGCCCACCAGGCTCCTCTGTCCATGGGATTTTCCAGACAAGAATCCTGGAGTGGATTGCCATTTCCTTCTCCAGGGGATCTTCCCAACCTAGGAATCGAACTCAGGTCTCCTGCATTGCAGGCATGTTCTTTTATGAGTTTAGAAACTGAAAATACTCTTTCATACTCTGACAGAGTTTTAGATTTTATTTCATATTCTGATTTGAATTAGTCATTTTTGGCTTTGCTTATATATTTTCTTAGAATTATAAATATTTAATTTAATTCTTACCTCCAAATACTAGTGAAAGGAAAGACAAAAAAATGAGATTTATTTCACTTTATATTTTTTTCAGATTTGAGAGAACAAGACCCTACAGTGTTGCATTATATCACAATCTAGTATAGATAGAATAATACCTTCCAATAATAATACCTTACACTTTGCAAATTGTAACATAAGTTGTATTTTTTTTTTAATGTAATTCTGTGAGGTGTTTTAGCTCTCAGTTACTTCTGATTCAGGCCTTCTTTATCCCCATAAGGTCATTGATGTTAAAAAAAAAAAAAAGAGTTACATTTCCTGACATTTTTTTTCAGATTACTCTTCAAAGAAGGATGATTAAATATCTTGTTAATTGAGCATTTAATATATGCTAGGAATCACCACAGTCATTAAACTTTAAAAGACATATTGAAGTCTAAGACAGAACTCTACTATGTAAGCAAAGTTTTTTTTTTTTTTTTTTTTTAGGAGCTTTATTGAGGTAAAATTGACATATACTAAATTACAGATATTAGAGGATACAGTTTGGTAAGTTCGGGCACATGTATGTCCCCATTATACCATCACTGTAGTCAGGATAGTGAGGGGACCCATCAGCCCTAAGTCGCCTCCTGCCCTCTTGTCATCCACCTGTCTCACTCCTCCCTGCCCCCACTCCCATCCAGACAACCACTGACCTGTTTTCTCCGCCAAGATTAAGGTGCATTTTCTCCAGTTTCATATAAATGGAGTCATAAAATATGCACCCTTTTTTTATCTGGCTTTTATCACTCAGCATACTTACTTTGAGAGATTATCTGTCCATTGCCTGTATCAATAGCTGACTCCTTTTTATTGCTGAGAATTATTGCATTATGTATGCTATAAATTGTTATCCATCCATCTGTTGATGGATATTTAAGTTTTTTTTTTAAGTTTCAGGCTGTTGCAAAGCTGTTATGAGCACTTGTGTACACAAGATCATAGCTTTCATTGTGTGCATGTGTGTGCGTGCTCAGTTGTGTCTGACTCTTTTCTACCCCATGGACTGCAGCCCACCAGGCTCCTCTGTCCTTGAGATTTTCCTCTCCAGGGGATAGCTTTCATTACTCTTGAGCATATACCTGTGAGTGGAATAACTGGTGGATGTATGTTTTACTTTTTAGGGAATTGCTAAATTGTTTTTCCAAAGTGGTTGTACCATTTAAAATTCCCACCAGGAGTCTGCAAGAGTTCCACTTTGTCTACGTCCTCTCCAACACTTGATATGGTCAGTATTTTTAATTTGTACATTCTGATAGGTGTCTTGTGGTTTTAGGTAGCATTTCCTTAACAATTAATGGTATTAAACCTCTTTCATATGTTTTCTTCATCTGTGTATCTTCTTTGTTGACCTGTCCAAATCTTTTCCCATTTAAAAAAGTTGGATTGTGTTCTTCAGTTGTGAGGGTTCTTTGTATATGCTGAACACAAGTTCTGTATTAGATATATACTTTCCAAACATTTACTTCATCTGTGACTTTCCTTTTCACCTTCTTATTTAAAATAAGCAAATGTTTTGAAATTTTAAAAGAAGGAAAAGTTTAAATTTAATGAAGTATACCTTCTCAGTTTTTTTAAATGGAATGTGTTTTTGGTGTTATTTCTGAGACCACAAGGGCTTCCCAGGGGGCGCTAGTGGTAAAGAACCCTCCTGCCAGTGCAGGAGACATGAGAGTGGGCTTCCATCCCTGGGTGGGGAAGGTCCCCTGGAGGAGGGCACGGCAACCCGCTCCAGTGTTCTTGCCTGGAGCATCCCATGGACAGAGGAGCCTGGCGGGCTACAGTCCATGAGGTCACAAAGGAGTTGGACACAACTTAGCGACTAAATGACAACAACATATAAAATAAATAACAAACTCCTGCCCTATAGCCCAGGGAAGGGTACTAAATGTCTTGTAATAACTTATAATAATAAAGAATCTGAAAAAGAATATATAACTGAGTGACTAACACAACATTGTAAATCAACTATACTGTATTTCAACAACAATAAAAATTTTTTGAAATAAAATTCTATCTTCCTGCACAGATTCTTAATCTGCCTTTCTTGCTCTAATTTTCCTTGGCATTTATAAACCTCTAAATTATTATAAAATATTCTTATTGTGTCTCCCCCAAATTGAATGGAAGCTCCAGGAAGGCAGGCTTTTTTCTGATATGTATCCATCCCAAGCACCCTTAACAGTGCCTGTCACATTAGTGAAAGAATAAATAATATATCCTCATCTCCAGATGCTTACAGCCAGAGAAGGATGTGTCTCTCAGATTGCTAAACTCAATAGCTAGTTGCAGAGAGCTGTTTATAACTGGAAGAGGTTAGTGAGCTGCCACATCCTTCAATTTGCATGTCATCAGGTACTATTGTTTTAATTTAAATTAATTCATTGTATTTAACTTTTTCTAAATAGTCTGACTTTAAAACATGTATCCCAATTTCTGGTTTTTGTTTGTTTGTTTGATTTTTGTCAAAACTAGCATTTGTTCTGGATTACTAGCTCATACCTGACTTAAAAATATATATATTTCTATGTATGTGTACCTTTATGAGAAGATTCAACAGCAAATATCAGCTGCCTTTTCTGTAATCTTCCTCGCCTGATTCCTGTCTTTCAAAAGATTGGGAGTATGGGGAGGAGTTGGGAGGAGAGCTGTAAGCTCTTTTTAATCTTTTTGCCTTAATGTATTAGAATTTTTCTATTATTTTAGATAGCTGGCATTTTTCATCTTTTTGAGCTTTGATCTTCCTAGTTTTTTACTATGTAATCATGTTCTTATTTTTGGTAATCTAGCTTAATTTTGTTTATTTCTTGTGGCTTTTGAACAAACTCATTCATTTAGCCAACCTGGGCTCCTATTGCCTTTCTTATATTTCCCACATTTAAGTGTAGTTTGTTCTTAAGCTCATTTCATGACTGTTAACATCTTATGCTTTCTTTCTATTAGATGGTTCTAATGAGAGCCATTAGATTTTTTTTAAGAAAAATTATTTTTCTAAAAAAATAGTAATACTTAGTGTAAGGCATGGAAAATACAGAAAAGCACAGATAGAATAAAAATCAACTAGAGTTTCAATGTGGAGAGGACAGTTGTGAACCTCACTTAGGACTTCTAATTTTTTTTTAATTGTGATATAATTGCTTTACAATGTTGTGTTAGATTCTGCTGTATAGCAAAATGAATCAGCTGTACATACACATATATCCACTTCCTCTTGAGCCTCCCATGCAGTGGCAAGGATGTTGAGAAGGAGAGATGGAGATGGCCAGGGACACTGGGAAACTAATATTTATGTTCTTGGTGGGAAGTATGTCGGAGAAAGAAGTTGATGGAAGAGATGAGGTGAGAGAGAAAGACTCCAGGATGCCTATTAGGATTCTGACCTGAATGGTACTGACATTTATTGAGCTGAGGGGGATTTAAGAGTAAATTTCTGGACAAGTTAATCTGAGATGCCCATCAGATGTGAAATGAAGATGTTGAGTAGACAGCTGAATACAAATCTGGAGGTATGAATTTGAGGGTCATGGGGATATTTATTGCTTTGTCTTGGTCGTGGTGGGACCGCAGGGCAGTGAGTACAGACTGGGATGAGAAGAGATGAGGGACGGAGGTCTGGGCTAGCCTCTGTGTGGGGACTGGAGGAGGTGATGCCAGTTCCGTGAAGGCAGGGCATGCACTTTTTGCTCCTCCCTCACCTCTCAGAGGCCTGCTTCCAGGCCAGGCTCACAGGATGGGCTCACACAGCATCCGTTGAAAGAAGAAGTAAATTGCTAGAGAAGGCAGTGGGTATGTTGCCACACCGTGTGCCTCTCTGGCTGTGTCCAGGCCAGAGCACAGAATGGTGTTTCTGTCTGCCTTAGTCACATACTAGGGTGGAAAGTTCCATACCTGGCAAGTACTTGCTTGAAGCTTTAAAAAAAAAAAAAAAAAAAAACACTTTATAAATTACCTGTTTGAACTGAAGTCTTCTCTTCTTCCTTAAGTACAGATAAATAGCTTTAACTATTATTCTGCAAGTGGGGAAATGTCTGAACCAGTATGTTCCCATGATACATTGGTTTGTTTTTTCTTTAAAAGACACTGACCATTCTTAGCAATCCATCAAGACCATATATTTTCAACTGCCAACAAGAGTGAAATTATTTTGACCAATTTGAAGCAAATTGCTCTCTTTTTTCCCCTTGTTCTGTTGAAGGACCTGCCCTTTAAATTCCTCCTGGAATACATCCAAATTACAACAGCAAATAAAGCTAAAAACTGAACATCTGAGGAAATAACAAGAGATCTTTAGATAGTTACCAATTGGTTTTTTTGGATTCAATTTTATGTAACTAATATTGTTCCTAATGTTGTAAAATATCATTCCTATCCCAATAGGATAGCGGCATTATTTTTTACAATAAAGTTATATTGTATCTCATTTTATGTGTTTAATAATTGATATTAACAAATACAGTTCAGATGAAAAACATCAAAAAATATAGATCACCTGATAAATGTTTGATCAATAATAACCCTGGATAAATTTTTTTTTGAGCTTTTTATTTTGTATTGGGGTATAGCCAATTAACAATGTGGTGATAGTTTCAGGTGAACAGTAAAGGGCTCAGCCATGCATGTACATGCATCCATTCTCGCTCAAACTCCCTCAATAGTGGCCTTATTTTAAAAAGATCAATGCAGAGGATATAGGGCTGTAGGCAAGATGTTTCCAGTTAAACAATAAATCACTGCCACCATCATATAGGGAGGGGATTGCAAATGTTGGTTGTGTAAGGGTATTTGGCACCAGCAAGCTTTTGAATGGTTGGACTTAAGGGGAAACTGAAAAAGAAAAATTATCTCATTTAATGGCCAAAACTTGTAGGGTTATGCCGTGAAAGCGTTCAGACCTTCAGGGAGCAATGGTCCTGCAGACAGCTGATGTTTGTTCTAGAAACTGGCATTAAGAGCACGGGATGAAGCAGAATTGATGAATTAGAAAGGGCAGCCCTTTTTCTGATTCCTTTTGTAACACGGCCAGAAAGAAGTGAAGGCTGCAAAAGCAATGAAAATTCCAACCCAGAGCTTGACATTTAAAATATCAAATAGTTGGAAGAGATGAAAACTGCCATCCAGTCCATGACGGTTTCCATTCATCTTTCCTGGCCGATGAAAATCAATGATTTTTTTTTTTTTTTTTTTACAATTCCCTCTCTTTCTTATTAACTGTACCAGAAGAGATTTATATTGGAATGACTGAGCACTGAATTGAAACTTCTCAAAGTGTAGGTTAAAGGAACAGAAGTGGTATTACAACGTGAATAAGCCTTCCAAGCATCTTTAAAACAGACAGTCAGCTCCAAGAGACCCTCATCAGTGGAAAAACAAAGTCCACATCAGCACCAAAGGTGATCTGCCTTCAAGCATCTCAGAGGATGCTATGAATATGCAGGCTTACATCATTCTCATTATTTCCCTGAAATCATCATCACTGCAGCATTTGGGAGAGCTTTTCACAGCTTGTGTAACTAAGTGAAGGACCTTTAAAGAGGAATTTTCATAAGTCCCAAAGGAAAAAAGAGTTCCTTTTATTCTAGCAGTATAGACACTGTGTTGTATTCCATCCTGGGGGTGCTGAGGATAAATTCCATGAATTCCCTCTTTGTCTCACATATTTATACCAGTTTCTTTTTAGGAATCAGGATTTTCAAAAGAAAAAAAAAAAGACAAACATTTTTTTCTCACTGTTTTTATACTTCATGTAAAGTAGGAATAAAGAGATACAGCTCATGCCTTGAAAAGGAGCTCATATACTTCCATCAGTCTCACATAGTCCTGAGTAGTGAAATTGTGGGGCCAGATTCAGAGAAGATGGGGGGCTTTAATAAGGCTTTAATAAGGACCAGCAGTGAGGGAGCTGCCTCCTTTAAAGCCCCCAATTAAATGCCTTTCCTGTTAAGAAATGTACATTTTCTCTTCTCTTTTCATCTGATTCTTTCCCTCTAACTTGGGAAGTATCTTTTTTTCTCATCACCTCCTCTGAGGCTTTCTCCATCTCCCTTTCTCTTCTGACTCAGACACAAAAACACTTCTGCCCTATTCTATAGCAGTAGTTTGCAGCAGAAACAACAACCTAAAATGATTTTTAAGGAAAAAGTACATACCCTTTTTCTTCTTCTTTCCTTTGGTCTTCTTGGCAGAGGAATCTCCTTAAATGCTCCAACTCACTGGGTGAGTTTGGGCAAAAGGAGAAAAGAGGAGGTGCTGGAAGGAGGTTACAAGTGGACCTTTGTCTGCTTCATCCCTCGCCAGCCCGCCTGCCAGGCCACTGCAGCCAAGACTTGGGAGAGAAGGCAGTGGAGAGAGACGGGGCTGCGAGACAGAGAACAGCCCCCTGGATTCTTCCAAACCAGGTGGGAGTGAGCTAACAGCTTCTTGATGGAAGGAAATAGCTGGTCTGCACAGGCACCTCAGGGAGGCGGGCTGTCACAGCAATGAAGTGTAGAACCTGAGGCATTTACAGGAAGCACAGAGAGTGATTTTTACCTTAAGGTGTGTGTGTGTGTGTGTGTGAGAGAGAGAGAGAGAGACAGACAGGCAGAGAGCAGAGTGGTTTTTACCTTAGGAGAAGAGTGTGTGTGTGAGAGAGAGAGAGAGAGAGAGAGAGATAAGGGCAGAAAAGGCAGAGGAGAGGAGGGAGGAGGAGCAGGAGGAATGGCCACTGTGATTCAGGAAGGCGGTTGGCTGAGGATCTTTTCCCTTTCACAGTTTCTTTGTGTGTTTTTGCCAAGTTTTCCTCACCATCCAGATGTCTTATTTTGATATGGGTTGCAGAGCTGGACATGACTTAGCGACTGAACAACAACCAGCCCAGCTTACCAGGTCTTCCCCCAAATGTTATCCATCACTGTAAAACAGAACATAAAACGACTAAAGATGAAATCTATTCTGTGCCTCAGAATAAAGGCATGAAAGGCATTTCATTCTGTTTGGAGTGAAGTGGGATTGTAGCATCTGTTAACTATCCTTTAGTCATTGTTGGTTTAATTCAATTTTGAGCAGACTTCCAGGAGTTAGAAAGATTATAATAGAGCAGGATTATTTAGATGAAGAACAGGGGGGAAAGCATTCCTGGTTGTATCGAGTGAACTTTTCAGCCAACCCAGTGTGTATGTCTGTGTGTGTATGTCTTATATATTTATGTATGTATGTGTGTGTGTATATATATACATATATATATATATATATATATATATATACGAGAAGGAAATGGCAACCCATTCCAGTATTCTTGCCTGGAGAATCCCAGGGACAGGGGAGCCTGGTGGGCTGCCGTCTATGGGGTTGCACAGAGTCGGACATGACTGAAGTGACTTAGCATCCCTATGTGCATATAAATATACATATATATATATAAAATCACTCTTATGTCCAATCAAAGTTTATTACAAATAGAAAGTGTTAGTCACTCAGTTGTGTTCAACTCTTTGCTACCCCATGGACTGCAACCTGCCAGGTTTTTCTAAGTCCATGGAATTCTCCAGGCAAGAATACTGGAGTGGGTAGCCATTCCCTTCTCCAGGGGATCTTCCTGACCCAGGGATCAAACCTGGGTCTCCCACATTGCAGACAGATTCTCTACCCTCTGATCCACCAGAAAGAAAGAAAGTGAAACCTCTCAGTTGTGTCAGCCTCTTTGATACCCCATGGTCTGTAGCCTGCCAGGCTCTTCCATCCATGGGCTTTTCCAGGCAAGAATACTGGAGTGGGTTGCCATTTCTTCCTCCAGGGGATCTTCCCAACCCAGAGATCAAACCCAGGTCTCTCGCATTGCAGGCAGATTCTATACTGTCTGAGCCACCACGGAAGCCACCAAATAGAAAAATTTCCCCAAATTAATGACAGTGCCAGTTCATGATATAGAACTTAAGCAATAATGTTAAAAGTATCGGTATTAAATTTGAAAAGCAGGCTGATTAGTATTTCCTAAAAAACAAGTAACAGTAACAGCAAAATGTTCCCAGTCAGAGAAAGTCTCGGGAGATGTTTTAGGTATAAGTAATTGCAGACATTGGACATCTTAAACTTAAATGCGAACATACATAAACTCTTCCCCTGATTCCCACCTGGGAGCTTATGCCTGCACCCAGATTTAGGATATGCTGCTGTTCCTTAACCAGCCCTTTTCTCCTGTTTCCTCTAGGCTTAAAGCCTTCTGGAGTGGCTGAGGGTGAGGTGTGGAGAGAAGCAGCTTCAAGTTTCAACCATCACAGGTCCCCTCCCAGGAGAGAAGGAGGACCTGTTTTATGTGAGTATCTTCGACAAAAGGATTTTCACAATAATGATGCTAATTGAAAACTAATTCACAGTATATTTGTTGACATAATAATGAGCTATAGACAAAATCGCCTTTGAAAATGTCTCTAAAAATCTTCCATCTGTTAAAAAGAAACAATTAACCTGTTTTATTAACTTAATTACTTTTGAGCTCCATATAAGACTATTCTTTTTGATGAAAACTAAACTTTCCTCTGAACCTGGAATGTTTGTGCTGAGAATGGCTTTTGCAAGTGATTGAACAAGATAAGCTCTAGTACCCAGACTTAGCTTTCTGCTACTGCAGTGAAACAGGAAAACTGACCCACTGAGGAACCTCCATGAGGCCCAGAGGAGACAGCAGAATTAATCACCAAGGGGCTGTGGCCTGTGATGTCAGTCTTATGCCGCTGTAGCTGCAGGAAGGGACCTGCTTCCCAAAGGCCCTCCTGTTGGAATTAGGATGCACTTGGGAACTACTAGGACCCCAGACAGGTAGCCGTGACTGTAATGGGGCTTATGGGGGAAACTTCCTGCTCAGAAACTTCTCGTCAGAAGAGCAAACACACAATCTCCTTTGCCTGGGTGTGCACAGCAAGGCTCCCTGACCCATAGAGGTCGTGAGCACCCTGCTGGACCTGATCTTTATTTTTTGTTTTTGAATACACTAACTTATTGTTCAATTTGTTTCAAAATAATCCCTGGTGTCTCAGACAGTAAAGAATCTGCCTGCAATGCAGGAGACCCGGGTTCAATCACCCAGAGTAGGGAATGGCTTCCCACTCCAGTATTCTTGCCTGGGAAATCCTATGGACAGAGGAACCTGGTGGGCTACAGTCCGTGGGGTCGCAAAGAGTCAGACAAGCCTGAGCAACTAACACTTTAATAGTGAATTAGTTTGGTATAACAGCAATCACTATTTAAAGTATTTTATGTTTTTAGGTATAGCTCAAGGCACGTGCATTCTGTTGCTTAGTCAACTCTTTGCAAAACGTGGACTCCTCTGTCCACAAGATTCTTCAGGCAATAATAGTGGCGTGGGTTGCCATTTCTTCCTCCAGGGAATCTGCCCGACCCAGGGATCGAACTCTCATCATCTGCATGTCTCCTGTGTTGGCAGACAGATTCTTTACCACTGAGCCACCTGGGAAGCCCTCAGCTCGAAGAACACCCATTGCTTAAATGCACTTTGACATAATAAGACAATACTTTTATAGGCATCATTGACAGCTATGAACAATAAATAGCCTACTAGACAGATTAAGGTTTAACCTTTCTTTTCTTTGGTGGCTATTTAGAGATTTAAAAGAACAGATAACTCATTTCAACAGGAATCTGCCACTGATATTTACCTCTATATAATCTTCAGCTCAGACACGGAATGCCAACAACAAGCTTTTGTTAGCTTGACCCCCCCCACCCCCAACAATAAAAACTATTCCCAAACCCTTGTTTTTATTTTAGATATATTGATCTTCTAGTGTAAAGCTTGTCTTTTTAAATACCAAATGCAATCTAGGACCAACAACCTGACTCTAAAGAGTGAGAAGAAAGCAGAACTGAGAAATTTCTTTGAATTTTTTGGTGACTATGTACAAATTTTAAGAGGTCAGTCAATCTTGATACGTGGAGCTAAACCGGCTAGTAAATAATCAATTACACTTCTCAGACACTGCAGTCTTTATCTTGTGACAAAAACTGATCTTTAAATATCATAGAAATAAAGTCAGAAGAATGGACCTCAGGAGAGAAGTGAATCGAGGAGAACTGGCCAGTTTTAGGAGCCCATGGAATATTTAGAATGAATGATCATGTTCACATGAAAATAAACTCTGGCAGGAAAAGAGGCCAAAGAAAGAAGGAAACTTGAAAATGAGCCCTTTGGTTTCCTGGCAGTCTAAAAGAGGCCTTGGTCTGACAGTAAATGGAATCATAGCCCAGATCCCAACAATAATTGTGTGGTTTGTTGGACACAACCTACTTATCAAACCGAGAATGAGAAAAGGTTAAGTTGCCAACGGGTGTTCTCTGTAGAGCCCAAGTGGGTGCTGAAGCCTCTACAAGCCCCTGGTCAGTTGGTAATGAGGACAATACCTATAGCAACATTAGTGATAAAAATGACATTGCCAAGTTCGCCAAACACTGTAGAAATCTTGGCTTATTTCACCCAAGCAACATTCCTTCCTGAGGTACTTTTTCAGGTGGGGAACTGGGGCTCCAAAAGGTCAGGCGGCGAGACCAAGCTCACCCAGCTGGTAAGCAGTGGAACTGAGACCGGAAAGAAGAGAAGATTGTGCTCTTAGCCTGTTGCCTTGGTAGGAGGAGGAGAGGAATGAGAGTGAGCCTGAATTACCATGCAGTTGGAAACGGCAACCCGCTAGGGCCACAGGGTTACATGCAGTGCCTTTTGCCCTCATTTTTATAGGGTCTATTTCCAGAGTTGCTCAGGTCGTCACCTTTCTCTTCATCCCACCCTCTAGAAAGGTGGTTTTGTACAGTTGCCATATAATTAGCTTGTTATGTCACATTCTACTTTCCATCCTGCGATACCCCAACTCTTAAATACACTTTTTAAACTTGCATGCCTTAAGGATCAGTCTTCACACTGTAAAGGTCAGTGGGTTTTAACGAACACATAGTATTCACTATCCCCTGTTACATTATAATACAGAATAGACTCATTGCCCTAAAATATCTCCTTGTTCAGTCGCTAAATCGTGTCCAACTGTTTGTGACCCTATGAACTGCAGCATGCCAGACTTCCCTGTCCTTCACCATTTCCCCTAGCTTGCTCAAACTCATGTCCATTGAGTAGATGACGCCATCCAACCATCTCATCCTCTGTCATCCCTTCTCTTGCTTTCAATCTTTCCCAGCATCAGGGTCTTTTCCAATGAGTCAGCTCTTCACATCAGGTGGCCAAAGTATTGGAGTTTCAGCTTCAACATCAATCCCTCCGAATGAATAGTCAGGATTGATTTCCTTTAGGATTGACTAGTTTGATCTCCTTGCTATCTAAGGGACTCTCAAGAGTCTCCTCCAGCACCACAGTTCAAAAGCATCAGTTTTTTGGTGCTCAGCCTTTTTTTGGCCCAACTCTCACATCCATACATGACTGCTGAAAAACCATAGCTTTGACTAGATGAACCTTTGTCAGCGAAGTAATGTCTCTGCTTTTTAATATGCTGTCTAGGTTTGTTGTAGCTTTTCTTCCAAGGATCTAGCATCTTTTAATTTCATGGCTCCAGTTACCATCTGCAGTGATTTTGGAGCCCAAGAAAATAAAGTCTGACACTGTTTTTCCTGGACTTCACCTATTCTCCCTGGAACTCTGACAATTACTGATCTTTTCACCATTTCTATAGTTTTATGTTTTCCTCACTGTCATATAATTGGAACCCTAGAGTATGTAATCTGTATAGACTGGCTTCTTTCATTTAGCAATCTGTATTTGAGTCATTCATGTATTCTTAAGCTTTCTTAGCTTATTTCTCTTTATCACCAAATAATTTTCTGTGATAGTGATATATCATGGTTTGTTCATCTTTTCACCTGTTGAAGAATATCTTTGTTACTTACAGTTTTGCAATTATAGATAAAAGTGCTATAAACATTTGTGTGCAGGCTCTGTATACACATACATTTTCAAATATTTTGATCAATGTCTTTTTAACATTTTACAGGTTGATTGTAATTGTTGATTTATAATCAACTAACTTTTATATAGCTTCTCAAATATAGCTATTTGAAAAAATAATTTTCATATAATAAATCTGTTCAGAGTCAGGTATCATTTTTATAAAAATATAAACAATGAGCCCATAAGTGTTTTATGGAAGAAGAGAGCTCTCAATATAGAGCAATTTAAAATGTGTTTAGATTTCATATTCTTTGAAATACGAGCAGACATGTGGTCTGCTGAGGCCATTTCTTTTACATTGCAAACAGGGAAATTTATAGGTGTTAAATGAGCCTCAAAATTGTTCCTTTATTGCTATAACCTCACTAATAAAACATGTTGAAATTTACACATTTGGAAATCCAAATAAAACTTGCAAGTTGAAGTAATAAATACAATAGGGTCTTAGATAACTAAAAGCAGCTCCCTTTGTGAATATACATATCAAGTAGGACACAGGAAATCCCAAGAAATAATAAGCTTTGGAAATATTTTTCCTGGATATTTCATCTCTAAGTACATGATATGTGTTACATATATTATAATCCTATTAAAACATCACTTACTGGGAATTCCCTGGCGGTCCAGTTACTTGGACTCAGTGCTTTCACTTCTGGGACCCAGATTTGATCCCTGCTCAGGGAACTAAGATCTATAAGCTATGCGGAGCAGCCAAAAAAGTTAAATTACTTACTGTTTCATAGGATATGGGCATGCATTAGAGTGGAAGGCAAATATGTTCACTGTGTGTGTTAATCACTCAGTTATGACCGACTCTTTGCGACTCCATGGACTATAGCTGGCCAGGCTCCTCTGTCTATGGAGTTCTCCAGGCAAGGATACTGGAATGGGTTGCCATTTCCTTTTTCAGGGGATCTTCCTGACCCAGGGATCGAACCCAGGTCTCCTGCCTTACAGGCAGATTCTTTACTATCTGAGCCACTAGGGAAGCCAGTTATACATTCACTAAAATTAATCTAAAACACAATAACAATTCTACCCAAAAGCCTTTCTGTAACACAGTGTTCTATCAATGGCAAGTCAGCCTTTGCCTTTATTACTGGTATTCCAAAGAGAGCTCCTTTGGGAACGAATTAGCAAAAATTGTCCCCACATTGTGACCACTTTATAGAACCTTTACCGAGTTTTCCCACAGAATCCAAGTGATTTGTACTGATTGGACCAGCAGAGCTGAAGTATAAAATATCCCACATCAAGAGAGCTCTAGCAGTGCTATGTTTTAATTTGTGTCTTAAGTTCCTCGATGTAAAGTTTCCGAAAATGGTGTTCAAGTATCAGAATGAGGGATTTAAGACCATCATACAAGTTCCATTTATTTCTCCTCTCCTTAGAAATGACAGCCTTTTCAGGGTCAGAAAATTAATGAATCCAAACCATATTGGCAAATGCTGGAATTTTTCCCCCTGACCTAAAAGTTTTGGAGATTTCTCCACTAGGAGTTTGATTCACTAAGAGGTGCGGACTGGCTTCCAAGAAGCTCATGGGGGTCGGGGGAATAGGGGGTGGAAGGGGTGGTTAGGGCTTTAATTCAGTGGAAGAAATTCAGGAGAGAATTCTTGGGATCTTGATTCTCTCTGAAGCAGAACACACCTTATGATCCATCTAACAGGGGCTTCTATAGAGAGACCCTCCCCCTTTAATATGTAAAATTATAGCAGGGGAAAATATCTTCTTCTATCTCTCTTTCACAAAAAATATATATTTGTTTGTTTTAATTTGTTTTTGGCTGGAGGAGCAGCAAGACATTGGCCCTCTGGATCTTCTTGGGTTATTCCCCGAATACTGTTGATGAGGACCGATACAAGTGAGTTGATATTCATGTCTCTGGTGAAGGAAGATTTACAAAGATTGTTCTCAGTATCCCCTGCCATGTGCCAAATTGAACTTACCAAGAGTCTTCCAGGAGAGGAATAAAGGCCTTCTCCCCTTCCCTTCTGAGATTCAGCTTCCTAAGAACTGAGATGGCCCTGGCACTGTTAGCAAGAAAATGTAAAAGTTCCCCCAAGATAAAAGAGGGAGTCTTGGTCAGGGACTTGGGCTCCAGACCAGAGCCTAGAGGTTTGTGGGGGATAGCGTGTTCTAGATACAGTGTGCAGCTGTGGTTAGAAACCCAGTTACAGCCGGGCACCTTGGCAAAGCAGCCGTGTTTGTGGAACAGTGGCTGGCTGTGTGAGTGCAAATCCAGTAAGTGTTGACTTGGGAGCCTGTGGCTTCAGAGCCACCCTGCTGCCTGCGTGGGGTTCTGAAGCAGAAAGGACAGCCTTTCAGCCTGACAGAACCAGTTCTCAACACTGACACCATGCAGAATGAATTAGAATCAGAACTAGTTTAAGAATTGAAATAGAGTTGATTTACAAGGCTGTGTGAGTTTCTGGCATACAGCAAAGTGATTCAGATATGTGTGTGTCTGTGTGTTTTGTATCCTTTTCCATCATGGTTTATTATAAGATATTAAACATAGTTCCCTATGCTGTGCAGTAGGACCTTGTTGTTTATTTTATATATAGTAGTTTGCATGTGTTAGTTCCACATCCCTAATTTATGCCCCCACTTAGAAACCATAAGTTTGTTTTCTTTCTTTCTTTTTAAATGTATTTTATTGAACAATAGTCGTGGCACACAGGCTTAACTGCTCTGAGGCGTGTGGTATCTTCCCAGGCCAGGGATTGAATTTGTGTCTCCCGCATTGGCAGGCTGATTCTTTACTACTGAGCCCAGCGAAGCCCTATTTGTAGACTTCTTTTTAAATTTATTTATTTTTAATTGAAGGACGATTGCTTTACAACACTGTATTGGTTTCTGCCATATGTCAACATGAATCAGGCAGAGGGATACGTGACCAGCGTGAGGTGATACCTCACTGTAGTTTCAATTTGCATTTCTCTACTAGTTAGTGTTGTAGAGCATCTTTTCATGTCCCTGTTGGCTCTCTATGTGTCTTCTTTGGAGAAAGGTCTATATTAGGTCTTCTGCCCATTTTTTTTTTTGATTGGGTTGTTTGTATTTTTTAGTATTGAGTTTTATGACCTGTTTGTGTATTTTGGAAATTAATTCCTTGTTGGTCACATTGTTTGTAAATATTTTCTACTGTTGGTAGGTTATCTCTTTGTTTTGTTTATGGTTTCCTTAGCCATGCAAGAACTTGTAAGTTTGTTTAGGTCCCATTTGTTTATTTTTGCTTTCATTTCTATTGCCTTGGGAGACTGTCCTAAGAAAACATTGGTATGGTTTATCTCAGAGAATGTTTTGCCTGTGTTCTCTTCTAGGAATTTTATGGTGTCCTATCTTTTAAGTCTTTAAGCCATTTTGAGTTTATTTTTGTTTAGGGTGTGAAAGTGTGTTCTAACTTCATTGATTAAGTGCTCTCCCAGCAGAGCTTGCTGAAGAGACTGTCTTTTCTCCACTGTATATTCTTGCCTCCTTTGTCAAAGATAAATTGAACATAGTTGTGTGGGTTTATTTCTGGGCTCTATATTTTGTTCCATTGATCCATATGTCTCTTTTGTGCCAATTCCACATTGTTTTGTAAAATCAGAACTTCTAATGGGCAGATCAGTTTTTTCTCTCTGGAACTTTGAAACAAGACTGCTCCCTTTGGACTAAGTAAATTCCCAGGTTGTGAACAATTTGGGGAATGGAGAGTCCCTGAGAGAGAGATACTGAATTACCTACAATGTGGAGGGATGGCGGCTTAAACAAATAATTAGAAAAATAGAGATGTCCAAATTTTGAATCCAAAACCAACGGAGGTCCTACAGATTAGTATGCCAGTTCATTGTGACTCACCAAGAGCTCAAGTGTTTGCCAAATTTGTTTAACAGCTGAAAAAATATTTTTAACTAGGAATCTTGAGCGATGAGATTCTAAGGAACAGCTGTTGGAAAATGCTTTTTGAATGGCAGAATTTTAGATACTAAATTGTGGCAAAGGAGCAGTCAACATATGGCAGGAGTTCTTTCCTGGAGCCTGTCCTTATGATGCTTACCCGTCTCAGGGTAGATCAGCCCTACCGTTCTGTGGAATTGATCACCGTGTTCTCATATTCCAGCCCGAGGAGGACAGAGCAGAGGGTGCTGACTTGAGGTCAGAGGCTTCTCCTGGGCTCAGTCTATCCATCCTCGGCCTTTGAATAATGACCACCTACAATTCCTCATTGGCTCCGGGTGTAGGGTTTTTTGTCCTTTCTGATGTTGTGCATCCTTAGTGCCCAGACTCTGCCTGGCCTGATTTAGATGTTCACTAGCTATGTGTGAAACAGAACTCCTGGCCCTCTGTATCCTGGCAAAGTTACTAGAAGCCTAACCCGGCATTTCCTTTGCAGAGTCTGTACTTGCACAGCAGGTCAGACCCTTCGGAAGGTTCAGGAGAGCAGCAGTGGCTGGGAACTCCTGATTGGGTGTGGTGGGCCCAGTCTTCAGCCACAGATGGAAAATGACATTTCACTTGTCAATCAAACGAAACCCGTATCTGCCCAAGTCTGGTCATTCTGGGATGGTGGGAAGCAGGGGTTCAGTGAAGCCTTTACAGGCTCCACCGGCTGAGTCTCTATCCCCCAGCTTACTGCTGCCCAGTCTAACAATGATGTGCAGAGTATTTAACCACTTATATGGCAAAATACATTTTATAAACAAATGTATTTCAGTAAATCATTATATAAGTAAAAACATTAAATTTTCCCTGTGTATTCTCTAAACTAAACTCATCCTGAAGCTACTTATGCTGTGATATAAGACAAAATGGCCACCATATCATTCTAATTATTTCTAAGTCTCTTATTGATGTTTAGAAATTTCTGGGTGGGGATTTCCCTGGTGGTCCAGTGGTCAAAACTTCACTTTTCAAAGCAGAGGGTGCAGGTTTGACCCGCTGGTCAGGAAGCTAAGATCCCACATGTCTCTTGGCCAAGAAAACCAAAACATAAAACAGAAACAATATTGTAAAAAAATCAGTGAAGACTTTTAAAATGGTCCACATCAAAAAAATCTTTTAAAAAAATTACAGCTCATGGAGCCTGTACCTGGAGCCCCTTTGCTTCCCTCCCCACCTCCAGTGGTGTCCCCCACTGGCCTCCTGCCCACCCGGGCCCCTCCTGAGGGCCCACAGGGTCTGTGTCCATGCAGCTACCAACCTTGAGCTGCTTGGCTCATGGACCAGTATCCCAAGTCCATTACCACTTGCAGGGTGGCCTTAGATGGTCATCCAGTGATACGTGATCTAACCTCAGCTGTTTATCAGCCCTCAGGGCCGTGGTTTTGTGTGTTAACCTGCAGGAACACTGTGCCAGTGCATAGAGGCTGGATATCAGCCATGGTCTTGTCCCTTCTGAGTAGCTCAAGGCCCCAAGTCTTCTCCTCACGTCTTGCCTTTGGTAACCACACATCTGATCTCTTTTTCAATGCAGTTTTTCTTTTCAAGATTCCCCGTGTAATTGAGGGCATACAGTATTTGTCTTTCTGTGTCTGACTCATTTCACTTAGCACAATGCCCTCAAGTTCTATTCACGTCTTGCAAATGGCAGAATTTCCTTCTTTCTTATGGCTGAATATTCCATTGTGTGTATATATATATATATATATGTATATATATAGACTGCATCTTCTTTACCCATTTATTTATCAGTGTTCACTTCAGTTGTTTCCATGTTTTAGCTGTTGTGAACAGTGCTGCTATGAACATGGGTATCTCTTCAGTGTAGTGTTTTCATTTCCTTCCGTTATATTCCCAGAAGTAAAATTGCTGGATCATATGGTAGGTCCACTTTAAATAAACCAAAAGTAGAATTGGCCCATTTCTAAATTGGATTATTTGTTTGTTTGTTTGTTTGATTTTTGGCTATTTAGTTGTATGGATTCTTTATTGTTGTTCAGTCACTAAGTCATGTCTGACTCTTTGTGACCCCATGGACTACAGCACACCAGGCTTCCCTGTCCTTTGCTGTGTCCTGGAGTTTGCACAAACTCATGTCCATTGAGTCGGTGATGCCATCCAACCATCTCATCCTCTGTTCCCTCCTTCTCCTCCTGCCCTCAATCTTTCCCAGCATTGGGGTCTTTTCCAGTGAGTTATCTGTTTGAATCAGGTGGCCAAAGCATTGGAGCTTCAGCATCAGTCCTTCCAATGAATATTCAGGGATGATTTCCTATAGGATTTTAGAATAAATTCTTTATATATTTTAGCTATCAACCCCCTACTAGACATAAGATTTGTAAATATTTTTTCCCATTATATAGGATATCATTTCATTTTCTTGAGTATTTCTTTTGCTATGCAGCCTGAATATTTTGACACTCTGCCCTGGGTAATACTTTTTCCCCAATAGCTTGGGCACTTAAGAAGAGATCTTTAATTCCAAATGGTTTAAGGAAAACTTTCTTAACACACCTGAGCACCAGAATCAGCCATTTGATGAGTTCCTTTGCTGTCCACCTGAAGCTATCACAACATTGTTAATTGGCTATACTCAAATATAAAGTAAAAAGTTGAATACAGAAAAAAAAAGGAAAGGAGCAGTCATTTGAGTGAGACTGAGAAATGAATACTGAAACTGCATGTGTGTACTGGGTCTGCATCTGGTGTTGAGGAGAACCTTTAGCTTAGGGGTCCTCTGTTTGGGGTCCAGTGCAAGCACCCAGTTTTCCTCTCCATTTGTAGGGACAGTGCTGAATCTAGTGACATACCTCAGTGAGACTGAGACTTAGGAAATTCATGATTGTTTGTTATCAGGGCCTCCTGCCACTCTACAAACCACCCCTACGGAGAGTGATGCACAATTTCCTTTAGGTTAATTCCATAAGTTGCATTTCAGAAAGAGTGACCTGACATTACAGGGAAACCACTTTTAGTTGCTCCATTTCCTGGAGCCTACAGCTTTTTTTTTTTCTTTTGGTACAGCTGGCAAAACGCCTGGGACAAGATGTATTCAAGTCAAGTCAAAGCAGAGCTGTGTTCAGAGAAACAGATGGCCCACCTAAGGTGAAAAAATTACTTTCTTGCAGGGAAAGGCCGGGTGGTTTCTTCACGTCCTCCTCTAGGAAGGCAGGAATGTGTGCAGGCAGAATAAATACAACACATCACAAGGGCATGCCACAGATGAACAGAATAACTGGTTCTGAGCCAGGCAGTGAGAGGCATCATCCTGCTCCAGGAAGGCTGCGGGAACTTGTCACACACATATGAAAGTGCTCCCAGACCTGGAAAGTCACTCCGTCAGTGGAAGTAATAAGAATCAGGACATAAGGGAAGAGACCCTGCAGTCCACTCTTGCTGAGAGCCTGTCATGACACGCCGAGAAGACAGGGAACGGTTAGGATGAGCCAGGCACAGGCTCAGGAAAATGACTGAATATGAACAGAGCAGAGTTGTGTTGTGTTCCATCTGAAGAAACCGTGTCTGGGGTTAATGTGGTTGGAGCTGTGGTAGACAGATAATCTGGGTTTGTTTAGAAAAGGGGAGACGTGGAATGGGAAGTCATCACTGCTTATCTAATACTCTCTGCAGAGGTTGTTGTTCATTGTTTAGTTGCTAAGTCATGTCCGACTCTTTGGGACTTCATGGACTATAGCCTGCCAGGCTCCTCTGTCCATGGAATTCTCCAGGCAAGAATACTGGACTGGGTTTTCGTTTCCTTCTCCAGGAGATCTCCCCACCCAGGGACTGAATGTATATCTCCTGCATTGGCAGATGGACTCTTTAGTACCAAACCACCGGGGAGGCCCTAAATGCAAAATAGAAATACCAGCATTGCATATTAATGTCTTCTTTCCCTGACTGGGAGAGTTGGCCAAAGGACTAATAGTGATGACTGTTGTAAAAATGATCTTGAAATAGTCGCTACATAGATAAAATAAGAGATGCCTTCACTTGCAACTGAGATTTATGGAGGTTCTGTGAGATGGCAAAATGGGGTTTGCAATGCAGGATGTTTATTGCTCCCAGAAGCTGTGGCTAATCTCTTATGAAGCAAGGTTTCAGTTGGGTAGTGATTGAGTAATTAGAACAGAGATGCATTGTGTAACTCCTTCTTCCTCTTTATTTATTGTGAACCAGTGAATATCCCTAGTATCAAGCTATAGGCCAGCTTAATATATTTGATTTTTTAATATCTCACATCATAAGAGCTCAACGGTTCTTGCAAAAGGTGCCCACAGAAAGCCATGGCCTTATATGTATCTCTGCTGGTGCTGAGCTTGTCTGATAGATTCATACAAGGGCATCCTAACTGCCTTGTGTTTAAAGGGAACAAGAACTTACATTTAACCACCTTATCTTTACTTCTCATGGCTAAAGTGTGAGACTGATATTATATCCCATATGTTAAGGGTGGAATTGAGATGCAGAGAGATTAAGTAACTTTCTCCAAGCAGTAGAGTACCTTCAAAGCTGAAAAAACATGCTCTCTTCTGCTCAGTTTTATACAGAAGTGAGTGAAGTCACTCAGTCGTGTCTGACTCTGAGACCCCTTGGACTGTAGCCCACCAGGCTTCTCCGTCCATGGGATTCTCCAGGCAAGAATACTGGAGTGGGTTGCCATTTCCTTCTCCAGGGGATCTTCCTGACCCAGGGATTGCAGGCAGACTCTTTAACCTGAGGTGTTAATACAGTTGTTGTTCAGTTGCTCAGTCACGTCTGACTCTGTGATCCCGTCCTTCACTGTCTCCCTGAGCTTGCTCAAACTCATGTCCATTGAGTAGATGCTGCCATCCAATCATCTCATCCTCTGTCACCCCCTTCTCCTCCTGCCTTCAATCTTTCCAGCATCAGGGTCTTTTCCAGTGAATTGCTCTCCACATCAGGTGCCCAAAGTATTGGAGCCTCAGCACCACTTCTTCCAATGAATATTCAGGATTGATTTCCTTTAGGATTGATTGGTTTGATCTCCTTGCAGTCCAAGGGACTCTCAAGAGTCTCCTGCCGCAGCACAGTTTGAAAGCATCAATTCTTCAGCCTTCTTTATGGTCCAACTCTCACATCTGTACATGACTATTGGAAAAATCATAGCTTTGACTATATAGTAGAGCAGGATTTTCAGATTTTAAACCAGGCCCATCTGACCCCAAAGTCACTGCTCCTTCTGCTGTGCTTTGTGGACATGTTGGCATATAAGAGGCTTAAGAAATTGCTAAGGGTTTTTTTTGTTTGTTTTTAAATAGTTATGCTATTCTGTGTAGCTTTTCTTTTTTACAGTTGTGTGTATGTGTGTAAAGTACATATAATATACAATTTACCACCTTACCCATTCTTTTTATACTTTTATTTATTCATTTATTTATTTTTATTTTTGCTGTGCTGGGGCTTCATTGCTGTGCAGGCTTTTCTCTAGTTGCAGTGAGCAAGGGTTACCCTCTGGTTGCTGTTTGTGGGCTTCTTGTTGCTGTGACTTCTCTTGTTGCAGAACACAGGTTTGAGGCACGTGAGCTTCAGTGGTTACAGCACATGGGCTTGGTAGTTGTGGCCCACGGCTTAGTTACTCCACTGCATGTGGAATCTTCCTGGACCAGGGATTGAACCCATGTCCCCTGCATTGGCAGACAGATTCTCATCCACTGTGCCACCAGGGAAGTCCCATCTTACCCAGTTTTAAGTTCAGCGATAGTTAAATGCATTCATAACATTGTGCATCCATCACCACCATCCTTCTCTGTAACATTTTGCATCTTATAAAACTAAAGTTGTATTCCTACTAAACAATAATTCCCCCTTCCCTTCTCTTCCAGCCCCTGGGAACCACCAGACTACTTTTGTCTCTAAGAATCTGACTACTCTTAGTACCTCATACATCTACTCATGTTCTCTTTTGGTGGCTGTGGCTGTTTGCATGAAATAACTTTTTCCATCCTTTTACTTTCATTCTGCTTATGTCTTTTGATCTAAAATGGGTCTCTTGTAGATGTAGTCATATTCTGTGTTTTTATCAATTCTGCCAATCTCTGTCTTTTGATTGAAGAGTTTATTTCAGTTCAGTTTAGTCGCTCAGTCATGTCCAACTCCTTGTGACCCCATGGACTGTAGCATGCCAGGCCTCCCTGTCCATCACCAACTCCCAGAGTTTACTCAAACTCATGTCCATTGAGTCAGTGATGTCATCCAACCTTCTCATCCTCTGTTGTCCCCTTCTCCTCCTGCCTTCAATTTTTCCCAGCAACAGGGTCTTTTCCAGTGAGTCAGTTCTTCCCATCAGGTGGCCAAAGTATTGGAGTTTCAGCTTCAGCATCAGTCCTTCCAATGAATATTCAGGACTGATTTCCTTTAGGATGGACTGGTTGGATCTCCTTGCTGTCCAAGGGACTCTCAAGAGTCTTCTCCAGCACCACAGTTCAAAAGCATCAATTCTTCGGCCCTCAGCTTTCTTTATAGTCCAACTCTCACATCCATACATGACCACAGGAAAAACCATAGCCTTGACTAGACGGACCTTTGTTGGCAAAATAACATCTCTGCTTTTTAATATGCTGTCTAGGTTGGTCATAACTTTTCTTCCAAGGAGTAAGTGTCTTTTAATTTCTTGGCTGCAGTCACCATCTGCAGTGATTTTGGGGCCCCCCAAAATAGAGTCTGCCACTGTTTCCACTGTTGTCCCATCTGTTTACCACGAAGTGATGGGACTGGATGCCATGATCTTAGTTTTCTGAATGTTGAGCTTTAAGCCAACTTTTTCACTCTCCTCTTTCACTTTCATCAAGAGGCTCTTTAGCTCCTCTTTGCTTTCTGCCATAAGGGTGGTGTCATCTGCATATCTGAGGTTATTGATATTTCTCCTGGTAATCTTGATTCCAGATTGTGCTTCCTCCAGTCCAACGTTTCTCATGATGTACTCTGCATATAAGTTAAATAAGCAGGGTGACAATATACAGCCTTGACGTACTCCTTTTCCTATTTGGAACCAGTCTGTTGTTCCATGTCCAATTCTAACTGTTGCTTCCTGACCTGCATACAGATATCTCAAGAGGCAGGTCAGGTGATTTGGTATTCTCATCTCTTTCAGATTTTTTCTCAGTTTGTTGTGATCCACAGAAGAGTTTATTTACAATTAAAATAATTACTGGTAAGGCTTTACTTCTGTGATTTTGCTATTTGTTTTCCTAAATGTCTTGTAGCTTTAAAAATTATTATTATTCATCTCCTGCATTACTTACTGGCTTCTTTTGGTATATTCAGTTGATTTTTAATTTAATTTTTAAAAATTATTATTATTTTGGCCTCTTGTGTGGCTTGCAGGATCTTAGGTCCCCTTGTGATGGGATAGTGTGGTCTTAACCTCTGGATCACCAGGGAAGGCCCTGTGTTCAGTTGATTTTTTGTAGTGAAATGTTTGAATTCCTTTATTTCCTTTTGTGTATCTTCTATAGCTATTTTCTTTGTGATTACCACAAAGATTTCCTTTAACATCCAAAAGTTATATATATAGTTATATATATATAAAGTTAAAGTATAGTTTGAGTTTATTCCAGCCTAACTTCAATAACATACCCAAAATCCTTTACAGCTCCACCCCCATCCCTTTCAGTTATTGATATCATAAAATTACCTCTGTCTACATCATATGCCCCAAAATATAAAATATTTTTAAAATGCAATACTCTTAAGTCATGTACAAAACAAAAGGTTCAGTTGCAAACCATTGTTACAATAACACTAGCTTTCGTAATTATCCGTGTATTTACCTTTGTTGAGATCTTGATTTTTCCATCTTGTATAAGAGTTAATTCTTAGGTAGATTGATAAGGAGTCTGGGGCCCTCAAGGAGGAAGGGGTCCAGGGTCCTCAAGGAGGAGAAAGAGGTCCAGAGCTCTCAAGAAAGAGAAATATATAAATGCTTTTCCATCTGAGGGGCTTCTTGATTTTTCTATCTGATGGGCTTCCCTGCTGGCTCAGTCAGTAAACAGTCTTCCTGCAATGTAGGAGACCTGGGTTCAATCCTGGATCGGGAAAATCCCCTGGAGAAGGAAATGGCAATCCACTCCAGTACAGACAATGGGGTCACAGACAATGGGGTCACAAAGAGTCAGACAGGACTGAGTGACTAACACTTGTGATTTTTCCATAGAGATTTGAGTTTCTCTTATGGCTTCAAATGCCTTTTCATTTCACCTTGCAGGACTCTCTTGAGCATTTCTTGCACAACAGGTCCACTGGTAACAGACTCCCTCGCTTTTATCTTGATATCTTAATTTCTCTCTTACTTTCCAAGGGCAGTTTTGCTAGATATAGAATTCTTGGTTGACGGGTTTTTTCTTATAGCATTTTGACTATATCAGCCCACTGCTTTATGGTCTCCAAAGGTTCTGATGAGAAATCTACTGATAGTTCTGTTAAGGATCCCTTGTGTGTGATTATTTGCTGCTATATTGCTGCTTCCTGGATGTTCTCTTTTTTGGGGCTTTCAGCTCACCATCCTTGGACATTGTTGAACTTGTTGGATATTTATATTCATGTTTTTCATCAAGTTTGGCACGTTTTCAGCCATTATTTCTTCAGATATCCTCTCTGCCCTTTTCTCTCTTCTCTTTCTGGGACCTCTAGTATGTGTACGTTGGTCTGCTTATTAGCACCTCACTAACAAGCACTGTTTAAAAAAAAAAAAGGACACTGTTCCCTTTAAATCTCCTGGCTGTCACTTAAGCCAGATGAAGAGGGACTTGCATTAGTGGGGGGAGGTGCTACAACAGTGACACTGCCTTTTTGCTGGACCTGTGGTCAGAAATAGCGACCAGTGATCAGAGCACAGACCACTGGTATCCACTTTGCCCACCCAGGCTTCTGCAAGTAGTGGACAAGCTGTTCTAGGAATCGTGCTTAGCTGCCTGCCATGAGGGTTAGGATGCAAGGCTGCCGTGGTGCTGAGAGCTGAAACTGGTCCAAATTAACTGTCCCCATCTTCTCCTGGACTTTGCAAGCCTTCAAGAAACTGTCCAGAGTTCCACAGTAGTTACATCAGACAGATTCTGCCAGCTCAATTGTTATCCAGGGTAGGACACAGATTCTCAGAACTTCCTACTTCATCATCTTCCCGGAATTGGCCAAAAAAAAAAAAAAATTTCCCTTTTTTTTGGAGCAGTTTAAGTTCACAGCAAAATTGATTGAAAGGTACAGAGATATCCAATATAGCCCTGTGCCCATTATCATCAGAGAAATGCCTCTGGATTTTAAAGTGTGGGTGTGTGCATGTGCCTGCTTAGTCATGTCCAACTCTTTGCAGCCTCGTGGACTGTAACCCACCAAGCTCCTCTGTCCATGGAATCTTCCAATACTGGAGTGGGTTGCCGTTTCCTAGATTATGAAGTACTACCATTAAAATCATGTATAAGGAAACATTTCTTGAGAAAAGGCTAGTTGTCATATTGGAGCTTTTCAGTGCTTTCCACAGCTGGCATGTCTGGCCATTTTAGGACCAATACTCATGCACCAGCGGCTTCTTGGTACTTAAGAGGCAGGAACCGTCATGTCTTCTTCTTCTGGGTGTGCATTTGAAGTGCAAGAATAACAGTAATACTGTCTCCCAAAGTCATGTGCTGTCAGTGGCCCCAGCATCTTCCTACTTATCTGGGAGCCATCTTTTATTATGATTTATCCTACTTGAAGCCTCTTGGTATAAATAGTTGCCAAGTTTTAGAGTCTGTTGCTGCACCGTCTCACCCATTGCTGTGCTCACTCCCACTCTTTTGTCTCAGATCCGTGAACATGGATTCCATCCTGTTATATGAGTCTGCTGAATAATTCTCCCCCATGCCAGATTCCATTACATGGCTGCTATCTGTATCATCTTATAACACAGCTCCAATGATCTCATGCTTTTGCTCAAAAAAAAAAAAAAAAAAAAAAAAAAGGTACCTCTCCTATTCCAAAATCCCTAGAAACTAAGGTAATTCCCAATTTCCCAGAGTCTCTTCCCAAAGCATGAGGTCCTAGGACTAGAGGGAGCATTTGATGTTTTGGGGTGGTGTTTCCTCAAAGTGGTGCTTCCTGAAAAGCTATCATCAGATGCAACAGCTCTGCTTTGTAACAAATCTATGCTGCTGCTGCTAAGTCGCTTCAGTCGTGTCCTACTCTGTGCGACCCCGTAGATGGCAGCCCACCAGGCTCCGCCGACCCTGGAATTCTCCAGGCAAGAGCACTGGAGTGGGTTGCCATTGCCTTCTCCAACAAATCTGTAAGAAAATAATAATTCTAGACTCTCCAATCTCCACAGAAAAGCCCTCATCTTTTTTCATTAAGTTGTTGTCTAGCGCCACCTGGTGTTAGAACTAGGCAGCAGCGACTCTAGAGAAAAAGGAAAGAAAACCCTGTTAATGTTTTATCCTAGACTGAGGATCTTTAGCACCAGAAAGGAACCTTACAGATCAGTTAGATGGATGCCTCACTTTATAGATCAGTAATTTATCCAGGATTTAGAGAAAGAACTGGATCAAGGTTTCAGTCCCAGGCTTCTCAGTTTTCCCACACATCCACTCCTTGCCCCCATAACTTCTTTTTAACACAGTCTTCACCACTGGACTGCCAGAGAATTCCACCCCACCTCCCACCCAACAGCCACCCAACCCTCCAGAGGAATTGGGCCAGAGTGATGATGCAACTTCTGGAAGAAGACAACAAAAGGATACTAACTTTCACTGACCCCTTCATATAAACCAGTTACTTTGCTAAGTACGTTTATAATATCTCATTTATTCTTCACAGGTAGCCTGTTCCTATTCCTGTTTCACTGTTGAATAAGGTGAGAAACTGAGTGACTCCCCACAGTTACGCTGTATTATTTCCTCACCGTGATCCACTCCCTCCTGGCCCTTGTGTCTGGGCCACATTTACATTTGCCTGCTCCCACTGACTCTGCGCTTGGCCAGTGGGACTTTCTTTGGTCAATGGAATGTGAATGAACTTGATGTATGCCCCAAATGAGAAGAGGCTGTAAGTTCCGTGGTGCAATTAGGTGTACTTCAGCCCTGTCCTCCTCTGTGGGGACAACATACCCCAGAAGGTGGCTGTCTCTTCAGCTCTGCCCCTGAAATAGGACACAGATGGAGCAGGTCTGAGCCCACCAGTCACAGTTGACTCAGAGTTAGCCTGTAGCCTTTACGAGATGTAAACAAAAAAATGAATATTTGTCCTTTATGCCATTGAGAATTTGGGGTTGTTTGTTGCTGCAGCAAAGCTGACCCATACAGGCTTGAACACAAGTCTGACTGACTCTAAAATCTCTTGTGAAACTGTGAAAAAGAAACTTGCTCTCAGGCGATGTCTAATTAAACTAACTTGAGAATCTATGTGTTAGGCCTTTTAAAGTAATGAATTAACTTGGCTGCACTGGGTCTCAGTTGTGGTATGTGGAATCTTTAGTTGTGGCATGTGGGATCTAGTTCCCTGGCCAGGAAATAGAACCCAGACCCCCTGCATTGGGAGTGCAGAAGTCTTAGCCACTGGCAGGGAAGTTCCTGTGTGTTACGTATTAACTTATTAAGATTCTCGCCTCCTTGGACTCCTTGCTTAATTCTACCCTTGCACTGACACGTATCCTGAGGGTCTGATTTCATTCTACAACCTGCTTCTCCAGTTCCGCCTACTCTGTGCTTTTGAGTCTCTTTTCCTTGATTTACTTTTTCCTCTTTTTAAAAGCACTTATTACCTTCCAAAATACTCTACAATCAACTTATTTACAACACATTTTTTAAACGCTGCCCAGTTGAATTTTAAGAGGGAGGGAGTGTTTAAGCCTGTTTTGTTTATTGTCATTCCTTCATCAGTGCCTGGCACATGTGTGATCAGCCACTTAGTCACGTCCAACTCTTTGTGACCCCACTGACTGCAGCCCACCAGGCTCCTCTGTCCATGGGGATTCTCCAGGAAAGAATACTAGAGTAGGTTGCCATGCTCTGCTCCAGGGCCTGAACCCAGGTCTCCAGTGTTGCAGACTGATTCTTTACCATCTGAGCCCCCAGGGAAGCCTGGCACATAGTAGGCGCTAAAAAGTGTTTGATCACTGAATGAATGAAAACACTTCTGAAATCATGGTAGCTGTTGTGTTTTAATAGCTTGACCAGTAGAGGTCATAGATGAGTTCTTTAAATATCTTGGACTCGCAAAGACTTCTACATCTGCTTTTATGTCAGGGTCTGTTCACTCTGGATGTCTTGGGGATTAGTGTGGGTTGCCCTGTGGCAGTGTTCAATCTGGTGGTGGCATTTGGCGTATATCATGAAAACTGCTGAAAGTGACAAACTGATGATGCGTCAGATTGTTTTCTCCTCCATCTTTGACCTAGTATTGGGAGTCAAGTAGGATGCAAAATGGGGCATAAAGTGTTGGCTTTAAGGTTGCATCTATTTATAGAAGTTGCTTGTAAATAAAAGTTAAATTCAGTCAAACAACCAGCTGCTGCTGCTGCTAAGTCGCTTCAGTCGTGTCCGATTCTGTGCGACCCCATAGACGGCAGCCCACCAGGCTCCCCCGTCCCTGGGATTCTCCAGGCAAGAACACTGGAATGGGTTGCCATTTCCTTCTCCAATGCATGAAAGTGAAAAGTGAAAGTGAAGTCGCTCAGTCGTGCCTGACTCTTAGCGACCCCATGGACTGCAGCCTACCAGGCTCCTCCGTCCATGGGATTTTCCAGGCAAGAGTACTGGAGTGGGTTGCCATTGCCTTCTCTGCAAACAACCAGAGAGGATAGTAAATGCTTAGTGTCAGTTGCAAAGCTATTTGCCTAGATTAACAACACAACCTCCCCAAAGTATGTGTATGTGTATGTATGGTGTGTGTATGTTCAGATATAGCCTAGAAATTCTGGAACTCTTCACTGACCATTTTCTCTCCTCTTTTACAACAAAACATGGCAAAGCAAGAATCATGAGCCATGACTCTGCCTGTGTGTGTTTTATTCTCCCTGATTTACATGCTTAACCTCACCGTGTATAACTGCATGGTGGGTAGGAGGATTTAAAGGGATGATGACACTGGATTGGAAGCTAATCGTTTTCTTCAGGTTGGCCAATTGATGGGTTTTGGTCAATTGATGAGTTCAAGGATAAGGATTTGAGAAGGAAAGAAATCTTATTTTGTGGCTTGCCTCCCATATACCAGGCACCGTGCTAAGTACTTCTACAGGTCATCTTGTCCACTCCCTGAAGTGAATGGGGACAAAGGTCACACCTAGTACTTAGTGGAAGTTCAAAAATGACTGAATAAAGATGCGAGAGTGTCGATGACTGTTAAGAAAAGGATCTGTTTCTTTGTTTTGGTTTGTTTGAGGGGGTTGCTTTGTTTTATTTCCTCGATAGAACAAAATCCAACTGAAACCCAGAATGTGGGTACATATGTTTGGCGTTTATTCATACCACATGTCCATTTGCTAGGCACTGAAAAAGGATGCCTGGAATGTGGTTCCTGTCTCAAGATACTGGAAGGTAGGTGTGGGTGTGGATGGAGCACTAAGGGGGGCTGTCGTTGTTGTTTAGTAGCTCAGTCGTGTCGGACTGTTTGTGACCCCGTGGACTGTAGCCCACCAGACTCCTCTGTCCATGGGATTTCTCAGGCAAGAATACTGGAATGGGTTACCATTTCCTTCTCCAGGGGATCTTCCTGACCCAGGTATTGAACCCACCCAGTCTCCTGCTTTGGCAAGTGGGTTCTTTACCACTGAGCCACCTGAGAAGCAAATAGCCAGACAGCATAGTTTTCTTCTATTATGAGGCTTGTTGCTAGATAAATGCAAGGGTGGATTCTCCTATCTGATGATATAAAAGAATCAACTACCAATTACTCAACAACACGTTTAATGTGGTACTCTGGGCAGGAGAGGACGAAGAGTCCCCCCAAAGGTTTACAGAGGAGTGCGTCCTCACTCTGGCTTCTTCCTCTCCCCTCTCTTTCCTGCTCTCCTGTGCTGAGAGCCTTCCTGGACTATTAGGCATGTGATATAGTCAATGCGAATGTAATCGGTACACAGAAATCGGTACACAGAACAAATGAGAGGTTCTTAGTCAAATCCAAACAAACACATACTTGATAATGGCTTTTGGCTGAAATTTGTTTTTCTGTTTTACAGCATGTTCCCATTTGCCTGTGGTTAGTGAAGATTAAGCTTGCCAAGCTTTAATGTGGTACAAATGCCATGTTGAAGGCAAGTGCATGGTTACAGGATCTGGCAAGTAGAAAGCATTATCAACAGCTGTGGTTTTCCAACGCTTTGTGAGACTGGAAAACTAGAGCACATGTGCCTTTAGTAGAGTGGGCATTAACATGCCCATTAATTTTTTAAAATATAACTTGCGGTCACCGGTCGTTTCATATGGTTTTATAGTTACAATGAAATTCTGATTACGTTTGATAATGTCCAGAAGGCAGAAATTGGTTGCGTCCCTCAGTAATTAATTATTGAAGGATTTATGGAGAGACTTCTCTGTTCACGGACATGAACTTGGCGCTAATTGTAGCCAGTCACGCCCCACCCTCCCCATCCACACGTTTGCCAGGATTGCCATGAGTGTGAGTGTTTATTTGAATCTCATCCCTTTCCTTTTATCACCATTAAATGACACATCTTAAGAAATAAAAAAGTCGAAAGGTAGGAGAATTGTCATAAAGATAATGAAGGAAAACATTGTTAAACAGTTTACTTCTGTAGAGGAGGAGGATTCTATATAATGGTTCAAAGTATCTGATGTGAAAACCCATTTGAAATAAGTGACAGAAATTTGAAATTTTGCTTTACCTAGTGTCTTGAATTGATAAGGTTTCATCATAAATATTCTCTCACACATCTACTGAATCTCTTCCTATTGGCATAGGAACATGGAAGATTGTCAGTCATCATCTATTTCTGCCAATTTTCCATGTTCCTATGCCAGTCATCAGAGAGAAAACAACATATGTACTTTATGACTCCTGAACTGACAAGAATTGGCTGCTGTGGAAATACTTGCATGGTTCTGTAACATCCAGTAAACCCAGCAGTAGAAGTGTATTTTTAAAAAAAAAGAAAAAAGATGGACCTTCCCTGGTGGCTCAGTGGTAAAGAATCTGCGTGCCCATGCAGAAGACATGGGTTCGATCCCTAGTCCCAGAAGATCCCACATGTAGCAGAGGAACTAACCCTGTGCACCACAACTGCTGAGGCTGTGCTCTAGAGCGTGGGGGCCAAAACCACTGAAGCCCATGCACACTAAAGCTTGTGCTCCACAATAAGAGAAGCCTGCGCCGCGCAACTAGAGAGAAGCCTGTGCGGCAACGAAGACCCAGCACAGCCAGAAATAAATAAAGTCCTTTTTTAAAAAAAGAAACTACCAAGAAAAAAAGGGTTATCAGTGAGCTGCCAATTTCATGACCACCACTTTGACTTAATTTTTTTTTTGCTCTTGTGGCATTCTTTCCATTTTCCAAAAGATCTCTCATGACTCCTTAGGAGTGTCTAGCCAGGAACTCAGAAGGCGTAAGCTGTTCGAAAAGATCACTGTATGCTTTTCTTGAGTTTCATTCAGCAGCAAGGAGTTTTCTGGTTGTTTTGATTGGTAGCTGGGCTTCTCAGCAGTTTTCCAGTGCCATAATACTCTTTCATTCCACTTAATTTAAAAGACTTCCATTCCCATGTATCTCAGACATCTCCTGAGTCTCTCCTACATCCCCTTAGGAGTCAGGACAGTGGCCACTGTGTCTGCAGGCCTTAGTCCTCTGTGCTGTCAGAACTCTGTGCTCTTTCATTCCATTGGTTCAATGCCCAATGAGATGCACAGAAGACCAGATATGGGACATTAAACCAGCATATCTCATCAGTCTTTCACCTCATTATATAAGCCCTCCAGTGCCAATCCACCCTTGGAATAATAATAACAGCTCTTCTCTTCTTGCCTTCTGCCTTCCCCCACATCTTTTCCTGAGACCTACGAGGGTAGTTACCAATTGCTATAATAATAATAGTTGTTGTTTAGTCACTAAGTCATGTCCAACTCTTTTGCAGCTCCGTGGACTGTAACCCACCAGGCTCCTCTGTCCATGAGATTTCCCGGGCAAGAATACTAGAGCAGGTTGCTGTTTCCTTCTTCAGAGGATCTTCCTGACCCAAGGATCAAACCTGCATTTCCTGCACTGGCAGGCGGATTCTTTACCACTGACCCACCGGGGAAGCCCCCATAATAAAAATAGGCAGCATTTATTGAACATTCCAAAGCATTTACCAGACAATTCAAGGACTTTATATGCAGAGCAGGCCTCGGTGTCCCCACCTTTGCTGCCACTTTTATGCTATCACTCCCAGCTCGGGGACTGAGGCCCCAAACTAAAAGTTCTCCTGGGGTAGAATTTTAATTGCCAGATTTAACAAATAGAATTACAAAAATACCAGTGGGATGTTAATTTCAGATTAAACAAGGGAAAAAATTAATATAAGCATGTCCCAAATATTACATGAGAGGTACTTATGTTTAAAAATTACTTATTTTTAAAGATTGTTTTTGATATGGACCATTTTTAAAGTGAGGGACAGGGAGGCCTGGTGTGCTGCAGTCTATGGGTTGCAAAGAGTCAGACATGACTGGGTGACTGGACAACTACAAATTTTTAAAGTCTTTACGGAATTTGTTACATCTCTCTGTTTTATGTTTTGATATTTTGGCCAAGAGGTACATAGGGTCTTAGCCGCCCGACCAGGGATCGAACCCACAACCTCTGCATTAGAAGTCAAGGTCTTATGGAGACCACCACCTCTGCATTAGAAGTCAAGGTCTGGAGTGGACCACCAGAAAAGTCCACTTTTGTTTATATAACCTTGCCTTTTCCAAACTAGGCCACTGTACCTACCTCCCTCTCAAGCTTTTTGTGATAATTCATTCCCAAAACATAGGGAAGAGGGTCTTCAGGAAGTTCTCCTCAGAGTAAGCAATATAAAAATCCCTTGATTGTGCAATTGTAGGTGTGCACAGTAAGCCCATGTGCAAGCTTAGGTTGGAGGCTGCAAGACAGAGTAGCAAGCATTAGGAACAGAACAGATCTATGTTGCATGGCAGCCCTACCACTACTGCCTGTAGGATCTGGGGAAGGTCTTTAATTGTCTTATGCTACAAAGTTCTCATTTTAAAAAAAGAAGACTGCAATTGTAAGGTTGTGCATTCATTTTCTAGGGCTGCTGTAACAAAGTTGGTGGTTTAAACAACAGGAGGATGTTACCTCCTGGTCTGGAGGCTAAAAGTTTGAGATCAAGGGATGGTTCCTTCTGAAGCTGTGAGGGAGGCATTTGCTCCAGGCCTCTGTCCTCAGTTTGTAGATGGTGTAGACAGTTGTCTTTATAGTCACATGGCGTTCTTCATGTGTGTGTCCCTGTGACCACATTTCCTTTTTTTTTTTAAAGGACACAAATTATATTGGATGAAGTTTCTCCCTGATACATCACACTGACCTAATTACTTCTGTAAAGACCTTATTTCCAAATAAGGTCTCACTTGAAGTACTGTGAGTCTGGACTCCAGGGTATCTTTTGGGGGGAACATAGTTCAACTTACAGCATTTTGCTGAAAGAATGGAATATGGCAATTTATAGGAGGCACCTAACAGAAACACTGGATTAAAAGAAATACTTAACAAATAGCAGCTTTTGTGGTTGTTATTAACAGTTTTATCTTATTTTATAATGATCTTATGAGTACATGGTTATTCTCTGGGATTAATGGACACATATATAGAAGGTCGGGCTTCCCAGGTGGCTCAGTGTTAAAGAATCCTCCTGCCAATGCAGTAGACACATGGGTTCAATCCCTGGGTCAGGAAGATCCCCTGGAGGAGAGCATAGCAACCCACTCCAGTATTCTTGCCTGGGAAATCCCATGGACAGAGGAGCCTGGTGGGCTATAGTCCATGGAGTTGCAAGAAGGTTGGGCATGACTTAACAACTAAACAGTAACAACAAACACAGAAGGTCTAGGTGGGGAAAATGTATAAATATCCAGAAAATCTTAGGCATAAGAATAAAATATTGAGAATAAAGAACTTTATGTTACTGTATGTGGTCAGAGTAGAGAAAGAGCAGGGATGTAGGATAGATGGTGAATAGAGGAGAGAGCATTTAATTATCCAGACTGACTGATGTTGATTGATGAACACTCCATTTTAGTTCACTTTGAAAACAGAGAATCAAAGTTTACCCTTGGACTAGACAATCTGCCAGAAACAGTCAGAATCATTATGTTTTCAGAGCAGAAAAAAGTCACCAGAGAACCAGTCACTTGATTCTGATGACAGAAAAACTCAGACTGTAGTTATCCTACAAACAGCATTACTTGGAAAATATTTACAAGAGCGACAGTTTCAAGCCTCTGAGGGATTTGAAAGTGGTGCATTTTCTGTGGCACCTTTCACTTCAGTGTATTATTTGAAGAGAAGTTCTTACTGCTAATAAAACTAGAAAGGAGAAAATTGAACTTGGTTCATAAAGAGAGACACCCTGTTCCCTGCAGGATATCCTTGTTGGGCTGGGTAACTAAGACAATGCAGTGGACTGTGTGGTGGGGAGGGTAGGTCTTCAGTACCACCAAAAAAAGGGTGATTATTTAAGAAGTCTGGTCTCCATTAAGAATAGAACAAGAGGAAATATGTTTGCTTTGCAGAAGGAAGGATTTAGGCTGGATCCAAATACTCTCTGTATTGGCAGTCAGTAAAATAGATACCCAAGGGAGGCGCAGTAATACCATTCCTAAGGAGGTCTATAGAATTATGATCAACACCGCATTGTTAATAGTTTCTGAAAATAGTAAGGCCTTATGAATATTCTGTCCAGCATATGAAATTTGCCTGTGAACATCTGAAAGAACATTTGAAAGAACATAGCCAGGGTGAGCAGCAAGAAAGAGTCTCATTGACCTCAGTTTTCTTGCTTTGTGACTTTGAAATGAAATCAGAGCAGAGGACAGCCTCAGCATCAAAAACAAGGAAGCAAACAAAGAACCACTTCTTAAGGAAAGGGTGTCCTCTCTTCCCGCTACCTCCTTGCCACCTGTCACAAAATTGAGGATGGTCAGGAACTTTTTGTGCACAGCCAGAGGAAAGCATGCCAGATCTGTTAAGATCAAGAAAAATAGGGATCCTGTGAAGTGGGGGCTTGGGTGCAGCCGCTCGGTGACTGTCACAGACCGAGGGAAGGTGGAGCAAGGGGGCAGCCCTGTTCTGTGTTTGCAGCTGAAGCAACCAGTCCTGCTGACTTACCTGTATTAGCATTTTAAAAGTTCAAGCGAACAAGTTTTTAAAGGGATGAAAAGGCTACATACCTTCTAACAGCTGGCTGGTCACCTGTGCCTCCCAGCCTGGGTGATGCTGTGGGGGACTTAGCACGGAAGAGTGGGCCCTGGATCTGGTTGGGAAGCTCACCAGGCTTGCGGCTTCTCAGTGGTGGGATCTGTTGACATGAACAATCCTCAGCACGTTGGGTGATTTGAGTGCACTTTCATGATTCGCTCTCATTTTACCCCCTTGCTATTTCCACATGCCACAGGAATCCCTCCACTCCCCTCTGAATTATGTGCTGTTCAAGAGGGATGCTCGGACCTCCCACTCAGGCAGGGCAGCCCCAGCTCCGCGAACTCACAGGACCCATTGTTCGTCCCTTCCGTACCCAGTGCTGTCACCGCAGGCCTGTGCTCCAGCGCAGCCGGGAGGGTGGGAAACGAGCCCCCGGAGGGTCATCCATCATGCTCATAAATGCTCTGAGTTCTACCAAGTTCCATCAGAGTTCACCTACACACCAAAGCAAAACAATCCTGCTCTGTGCATTCTTGTTTTCTTCAGTGTATATGCCGCCCACAAACGTGCGTGAAATATCTGCACGTGTAATGGGTGCGCTTGAAGCTGTGCGCACATCTGGGCAAGTGTGCGCAGCGTGCACCAGGCTGCATGCCAGGGCGCACAGGACGCCTGGAGCGGGCAGAGCCTCCACCTTCACAGTGGCACGGAGAGGCCGCGCTGCTTCTGGGCTTGCATGTTCATGAATCACCATTCTCTGGTTTTCTCTCCAGCCTGCCTTTATGGGCTGTTTTTTTTTTTTTTTTTCCCTCCTAAAAATTGAAATGTAGTTGATTTACAATATTGTGTTATTAATAGTTTCAGGTATACAACAAAGTGATTCAGTAAGCGCGGGCGGCTGTGACGGGTGCACTAGGTGTGGCCGAGAGGAGCTACCCCACGTTCGAGGTCAGGGGCAGAAGCCGGGAGGACCCCATGCCTGAAGGGCGGCGGCCAAGAGGAGTTACCCCACGTCCGAGGTCAGGGGCTGCGGCCGGGAGGAGCAACCCCACGTCCAAGGAGCGGTGGCTGCGTGGGCACAGGAGGGCCTAGAGGAGCTATCCCATGTTGAAGGTCAGGAAGGGTGGCAATGAGGAGATACCCTTTCCAAGGTAAGGAGCAGTGGCTGCGCCTTGCTGGAGGAGCCGTGAAGAGATACCCCATGCCCAAGGTAAGAGAAACCCAAGTAAGATGGTAGGTGTTGCAAGAGGGCATCAGAGGGCAGACACACTGAAACCATACTCACAGAAAACTAGTCAATCTAATCACACTAGGACCACATCCTTATCTAACTCAATGAAACTAAGCCATGCCCGCGGGGCAACCCAAGATGGGCAGATCATGGTGGAGAGGTCTGACAGAATGTGGTCCACTGGAGAAGGGAATGGCAAACCACTTCAATATTCTTGCCTTGAGAACCCCATGAACAATATGAAAAGGCAAAATGATAGGATTCTGAAAGAGGAACTCCCCAGGTCAGTAGGTGCCCAACACGCTACTGGAGATCAGTGGAGAAATAACTCCAGAAAGAATGAAGGGATGGAGCCAAAGCAAAAACAATACCCAGCTGTGGATGTGACTGGTAATAGAAGCAAGGTCTGATGCTGTAAAGAGCAATATTGCATAGGAACCTGGAATGTCAGGTCCATGAGTCAAGGCAAATTGGAAGTGGTCAAACAAGACATGGCAAGAGTGAACGTCGACATTCTAGGAATCAGCGAACTAAAATGGACTGGAATGGGTGAATTTAACTCAGATGACCATTATATCTACTACTGCGGGCAGGAATCCCTCAGAAGAAATGGAGTAGCCATCATGGTCAACAAAAGAGTCTGAAATGCAGTACTTGGATGCGGTCTCAAAAACGACAGAATGATCTCTGTTCGTTTCCAAGGCAAACCTTCAATATCACAGTAATCCAAGTCTATGCCCCAACCAGTAACACTGAAGAAGCTGAAGTTGAATGGTTCTATGAAGACTACAAGACCTTTTAGAACTAACACCCAAAAAAGATGTCCTTTTCATTATAGGGGACAGGAATGCAAAAGTAGGAAGTCAAGAAACACCTGGAGTAACAGGCGAATTTGGCCTTGGAATGTGGAATGAAGCAGGGCAAAGACTAATAGAGTTTTGCCAAGAAAATGCACTGGTCATAGCAAACACCCTCTTCCAACAACACAAGAGAAGACTCTACACATGGACATCACCAGATGGTCAACACTGAAATCAGATTGATTATATTCTTTGCAGCCAAAGATGGAGAAGCTCTATACAGTCAACAAAAACAAGACCAGGAGCTGACTGTGCCTTAGATCATGAACTCCTTATTACCAAATTCAGACTCAAATTGAAGAAAGTAGGGAAAACCACTTGACCATTCAGGTATGACCTAAATCAAATCCCTTATGATTATACAGTGGAAGTGAGAAATAGATTTAAGGGCCTAGATCTGATAGAGTACCTGATGAACTATGGAATGAGGTTCATGACATTGTACAGGAGACAGGGATCAAGACCATCCCCATGGAAAAGAAATGCAAAAAAGCAAAATGGCTGTTTGGGGAGGCCTTACAAGTAGCTGTGAAAAGAAGAGAGGTGAAAAGCAAAGGAGAAAAGGAAAGATACAAGCATCTGAATGCAGAGTTCCAAAGAATAGCAAGAAGAGATAAGGAAGCCTTCTTCAGCGATCAATGCAAAGAAATAGAGGAAAAGAACAGAATGGGAAAGACTAGAGATCTCTTCAAGAAAATTAGAGATACCAAGGGAACATTTCATGCAAAGATGGGCTCAATAAAGGACAGAAATGGTATGGACCTAACAGAAGCAGAAGATATTAAGAAGAGGTGGCAAGAATACACAGAAGAACTGTACAAAAAAGATCTTCATGACCGAGATAATCACGATGGTGTGATCACTCACCTAGAGCCAGACATCCTGGAATGTGAAGTCAAGTGGGCCTTAGGAAGCATCACTACAAACAAAGCTAGTGGAGCTGATGGAATTCCTATTGAGCTATTTAAAATCCTGAAAGATGATGCTGTGAAAGCGCTGCACTCAATATGCCAGCAAATTTGGAAAACTCAGCAGTGGCCACAGGACTGGAAAATGTCGGTTTTCTTTCCAATCCCAAAGAAAGGCAATGCCAAAGAATGCTCAAACTATTGCACAATTGCATTCATCTCACATGCTAGTAAAGTAATGCTGAAAATTCTCCAAGCCAGGCTTCAGCAATATGTGAACCATGAACTTCCTGATGTTCAAGCTGGTTTTAGAAAAGGCAGAAGAACCAGAGATCAAATTGCCAACATCCGCTGGATCATGGAAAAAGCAAGAGAGTTCCAGAAAAGCATCTATTTCTGCTTTACTGACTATGCCAAAGCCTTTTACTGTGTGGATCACAATAAACTGTGGAAAATTCTGAAAGAGATGGGA